>NW_027599278.1:27500-28773 GCF_964194155.1 Cetorhinus maximus | reverse complement strand
TAGGAAATAAAATAAAAATAAATACCCGGGGAGCAGCATTTTTATGAGGTTCGCTCCCAGTTGGTTGATTGTGACGTGTTTTTTTAAAACCTTTATTCGAGTATTTTGGGGTCTGCGACCACACCCCCCAGAGGCGCTCAGCCTGCAGGCAACTCTCTTGCAGTTAATTAACCAGCCGGCGTGACTTCACGGTCTGGGGTTCAATTCCCACGCCCACCAATAGCGGGCGCCTGACCACCTGAATATTCAGGCTCAGAGTGTCAAGGTCTCTGCTTTATACAAAGCGTAAGAGTGCCCCTTGGTGGCGGAGATTATGCATTACAGGAACTATTCATTCAAGTTAATTCCATGGTCCCCTCCCTCCCCCTGTCAGGAGATTTGGATATTCCCAGTCCTGTCACTTCAGCTGGGGAGTGTGTGTCAGTATTTACAGGGGGGTCCCCGGGGAGTGTGTGTCAGTATTTACAGGGGGGTCCCCGGGGAGTGTGTATCAGTATTTACAGGGGGGTCCCTGGGGAGTGTGGGTCAGTATTTACAGGGGGGTCCCCGGGGAGTGTGTGTCAGTATTTACAGGGGGGTCCCCAGGGAGTGTGTGTGTCAGTATTTACAGGGGGGTCCCCGGGGAGTGTGTGTCAGTATTTACAGGGGGGTCCCCGGGGAGTGTGTGTCAGTATTTACAGGGGGGTCCCCGGGGAGTGTGTGTCAGTATTTACAGGGGGGTCCCCGGGGAGTGTGTGTCAGTATTTACAGGGGGGTCCCCGGGGAGTGTGTGTCAGTATTTACAGGGGGGTCCCCGGGGAGTGTGTGTCAGTATTTACAGGGGGGTCCCCGGGGAGTGTGTGTCAGTATTTACAGGGGGGTCCCCGGGGAGAGTGTGTCAGTATTTACAGGGGGGTCCCCGGGGAGTGGGTGTCAGTATTTACAGGGGGGTCCCGGGGAGAGTGTCAGTATTTACAGGGGGGTCCCCGGGGAGTGGGTGTCAGTATTTACAGGGGGGTCCCGGGGAGAGTGTCAGTATTTCCTAAGGGAAGTGTTGGTGGTCCCCAGTAATGTGTCAGTATTTTCTGTGCTGATGTCAATGGGGGGACCATGAGGGGAGATGTATAACTCCTGGTACCTATAACCACCTGATTGACACTATGGCCAACAGCGAGTAAAACCATCACCCCACCCCACCCCCCCCCACCCTTTACCTTTGGGATGTTTCTCTGCGCCAACGGAGCGATACAGACGCTGACATTGTTCCCGCCTGTTGTCTTTGATTGCCTTTGTG
>NW_027599278.1:0-22500 GCF_964194155.1 Cetorhinus maximus | reverse complement strand
AGTTAAATAAAAGCTGCCCCCCCGGTTAGCTGATGGCGCCAGGAGCCGGAGACACAGAGATGAGGGGAGATGAGGCTTTGGGGCAGGAAAAGGGGGTCAAGAGGAAAGAACTATTTCACGCGGCGAGCGGTAACGGGCTGGAACCCGCTGCAAGCGGAGACGATGAATGATTTCGAGAGGAAGTATTTTGAGGGGCTACGGGGGAAGAGGGGACTCGCTGGGATTGCCCTACAGAGGGCCGACATGGTTCCGATGGGCCCAAGCGGCCTTCTCCTGTGTGCCACAGGTTTCTGGGGTCCCCGAGGCGGGGGGGAGGGGGGCGGAAAGCGGGGGTTGGGATTGAAGATCGTACTGGAGAGGTGGGGAGGGTAGACCCCGAAAGACTGGAGAGGGAGGGAGGGGGGCGGGATCCTCCACCTTGCTCTGTGCCTGTTCAGCTCTCTTACATCAGGGAGCTGTTCGCAATTGTCCGTGCCAACGCACCCTCTGTGTCTGTTCCAGGTGTGCGGCATGTGCGGTAACTTTAACAACGACGGCACCGATGAGCTCCTGATGCCCGACGGACGCCCGGCCAGGAACGTCACCCAGTTTGGAAACAACTGGCAAGACCTGGGAGACAAGGACCCCAAGTAAGAGGAAGGGAGGGAAACAAGAGGACGTGCGTTTCTGTCGCCCCCCACCCTCTGTACCGGACCTCAGGATGTTCCCCCACCAAAAGTACCTCACAGCCAATGGGCTGCTCCCCCCCCTTTTTTTCTTTTTGTTTCGGAGCGTAGGAAACGCGGCAGCCAATGTGCGCGCACAGCAAGATCCCACAAGCGAGACATGTGACCATGATCTGCTTAAGCGATGTTGGGTTTATCGTTTATTTATTTTTTTTATATATTCTCTCACTGGGGTATCGCTGGCAAGGCCCACATTTGTTGCCCATCCCTAATTGCGCCCCCCCCCCCGGCCCGGAACTGAGTGGGCTCGCTGGGCCATTTCGGGGGGGCGGGGGCGGTAACGAGTCAACCACGTTAGCTGTGTGGGTCTGGGAGTCACGTGTAGGCCAGACCGGGTAAGGAGGGTGGATTTCCTTCCCTACAAGGGGGCGCGAACGAACCAGATGGGGTTTTTTAAACTTCAATCGACGATAGTCTCATGGTCACCGGACTGAAACTGGCTTCATAGTCCACGTTTCATTAATAGAATTTAAACTCCACCACGGCTGCCGCGCTGGGGATTTGAACCCGGGTCCCCAGAGCCTTACCCTGGGCCTCTGGATTAGTAGCCCAGTGACATTACGGCTACGTCACCCTCTCCCGCCAAATTGAGGAATAAATGTTGGCCCCAGGATACCGGGGAGAATCCCCCACCCACCCCCACCACCTCCCCTGCTCTCCCAATAGTGGCCGTGGAATCTTTCTCTGTCCACCCGGGAGGGTGGGTGGGGGGGGGGGCGTAAAGCACCCCAGCCGAAAGGCAGCATCTCGGGCAGTGCGGCACTCCCTCAGCACTGGCACCGAGGACGATGAGCGGGGAAATTCTCCGGAGGGCGGGACTCACAACCTGCAGACCTAGAGGCGAGACCTCCCGAGCCGGGGCCAATAGCTGGACGGTCCTGAGCGCAGCGGGGAGGGAGGGGCAGGGGGGTTTTTGCTGAGCGGCTTGTGATGGATAAGGGCCCATGTTTTCACCTCCCCCCCTCCTCAGCTGCCAGTCCGATGACCGTGAGGACCTGCGCCCGATGTGTACAGCCAAGGAAGAGGCGGAGTGGAGAGTCCAGTGCCAGGAGATGTTGTCGGCCAAGTACCAGCGGTGCCACGGCGTGGTCAAGCCAGCGCCCTTCATCGAGAGCTGCGTCTACGACCTCTGCATGTACGTTGGCATGCTGTCCACCCTCTGCGACAACGTCCAGTCCTACGCCGAGGCCTGCAAGAGCGAGGGCATCGCCCTCAAGTGGAGGAACAGCACCTTCTGCCGTAAGTGGCCTCACCCTCAGCGCAGCTCCTTGGACCTCTCGCTTTTATTCCCCTCACCCCCCCTGACCCTCTTCTGCGGGAGGCGGCCGCTTGCCACGTGAACGGTCGGTGGGCTATTTAACCAAGGGAGGAGGCATCGCAAGTCTGAATGTGCTCGCACCACAGCACTTAGAGACAGGAGGAGGCCATTCAGCCCCTCAAGGCCTGTCCTGCTATTCGTCTAGCTGCTTTCCGATTTGAACCTCGATGCCATTCACCCACTTTTGTTCCCTAACCCTTTATACCCTTAAGGGGCATAGCAGGACCCGAGGGCACACAGCCTCAGAGTCAAGGGAAGACCTTTTAGAACAGAGATGAGGAGAAACTTCTTTAGCCAGAGAGTGGTGAATCTATGGAACTCATTGCCACAGAAGGCTGTGGAGGCCAGGTCATTGAGTGTATTTAAGACCGAGATAGATAGGTTCTTGATGGGTAAGGGGATCAAAGGTTACGGGGAGAAGGCGGGAGAATGGGGGTTGAGAAACTTATCAGCCATGATCGAACGGCGGAGCAGACTCGATGGGCCGAATGGCCTAATTTCAGCTCCTATGTCTTATGGTCTTACGCCCAATAAAAATCTCCCACTGACCCCTGGACACCCACAACTTTTTGGGAAGGGCGTTCTACATTTCCACTTCTCTACGCGGGGAAATTGTCACGATAAGAGCTGATTGGGGCAGTGGACTCCAGTCGATACTATACGGTGCTCTGTACTAGATAGACCTGAGAGTTGGAGGCAGTCTTGAGAGAATTTAGTTTTGCTGCAGAGACACGTGTTGACGTTAGGAAAACAGTGCGATCAATGAAGTTAGCCCGGCCCTCGGTGTCTACGGCCTGTGTGCACCATTGAAACAAAAAAACACGGCAAAGACGTGCTGCTTGTTCCCACTCCGAAATGGTCTGGCTCCGATCGGCAGGTTACTTTTTTTTTCCTTTATTCTTTTCACGGGATGTGGGCGTCGCCGGCAAGGCCAGCGTTTGCTGCCCCCCTCCCTCCCTAATTACCCCTCGAACTGAGCGGCGCTCGCTCGGCCATTCCCGAGGGGCAGTTAAGAGCCGACCACGTGGCCGTGTGGGTCTGGGAGTCACGTGTTAGGCCAGACCCGGGGTAAGGACGGGCAGATTTCCTTCCCTGAAGGGGGCATTAACGAACCAGATTTCACGGCAATCGATGATAGTTTCATGGCCGCCGTTGCTAAGGCTCGTTTTCAATTCCGGGTTTTATTAATTGAATTTAAAGCCGTGGCGGGCTTTGATTCCTTGCCCTCGGAGGATTAGCCTGGGCCTAGTCCAGTGGTATTACTACTTAGCCACCAGCTCTCCCGACACCTCCTCCTCTCCCTCCCACCACCAGAGACAATGGTTTCTCCGTGACCAGCCTGTTGAATCCTCTTCACGTTTTGAACACCTTGACCCGATCGCCCCTCGACCTTCTACAACTTGAGGGAATACCGGCCTGGCCTATTAGAAGCCCGTTCTTTACCCTATCTTATGAGGAAAGGTTGGGCCCCGTATCCATTGGGAGCTTAGGAAAATGAGAGGTGGTCTTAGTGAAAGGTAAGACCCTGAGGGGAATTGACAGGGTGGTTGCCGATAAGGATGTCTCCCCTCGTTGGGGGGGAATCTAGAACTAGGCGGTGGGTGGGGGGGGGCACAGTTTCAAAATTAGGGGCCTCCCATTTAAGAGGGGATGAGGCCAATGTTTTTTCTCTCCGTGGAACTCGCTCCCCCCGGAGAGCAGTGGAGGCCGGGTCATTGACTATGCTCAAGGCCGAGTTAGACAGACTTTTTGGTGGACGAGGGGATCAAAGGTTATGGGGGAACAGGCAGGAAAGTGGAGTTGAGGCCACAGTCAGATCAGGCATTGATCGCATCGAATGGCGGAACAGGCCCGAGGGGCCGAATGGCCTAATTTCTGCTCCTAATTCGTGCGTATGAACGTTGTCTTAATATAACCCTTTTAGCCCCGGTAACCAGTCAGCACTGCACCCCCCCCAGGGGCGATATACCCTCCCTGAGGTGCAGGGCCCAGAGCTGATCACAGCTACTTTCAGACCTTTATTCAACAGTAGCGGAACTTGCAACCCTTTCGCCTTCCGATCTCTTTGAGATAAAGGCTAAGATTCCATTAGCCTCTTTGACTGCTTTCTCAATGAGAGCTGACCACCGGGGTTTAAACGATCCGCCCCGGGCTCCCCGAACCCTTTCCCCAGCTTTGCTGTTGCCAAGGGCGAGAAAATTCGACTGGTCTGCGGGAGATGATTTGAGCGGCGATGCCCCCCTTGGCTGATCAGCTCAGATTTCCTCGAGCGCTCGAGGCCACCGGTGAATCCCTCGCCGACCGACGCTAAACGGCTCATAAGCCCCGCAGTAACCCATCGGCCGGGGGCACTTTAAGACGCTTCGGGGGCAAGCCCTGTTTGTGCACAGCAAGATCCCGCAGTGTGGCCACTGTTAATCCATGTCGGCAGCGTTGGTTAAGGTGCTTTTCTTTCTGCCGTAATTGCGTTAAGCGGTGGTTCAGCGTGTTGTTGTTGTGATAAGGTTGGCCGGGTTTCAGCGATGTCTGCCTTTGCTTCCCCCCCCCCCTCACCCCCCCCACAGCTCTGCCCTGCCAAAAGGACAGCCACTACACGGAATGCGCCTCAGCCTGCCCGGCAACCTGCACCGACATCTACGCGCCCTCGACCTGCGAGAGCAGCCGGCCCTGCGTGGAGGGCTGCGAGTGCAACAGCGGCTTCGTGCTGAGCGATAACCGGTGCGTTCAGCTGGCAGACTGCGGTTGCGTCGACTACGTGGGCGACTACCACGAGGTAAGGCTTCGGCCTTCTCTCCCCCCTCCCCCCAGAGGAGCCGGCGTGGTGGAACACGCAGCCAGGGTCGGGGGTCATGGGGAGGTGGGGGGGGTCGAACCGGACGAGCATTGTTCAGCCGGGCCTTGAGTTTCGGGCCTTGTCCCCATAGGACAGGCTCACTTCGAGGGAAGGAAGAGGGTGCGTTCTTACTTGGGGGCGCTCGTGACTTCCGACGGAGCGGCGCGTGACTGACCCAGGAAATCTGAAGGCCGGGCGAGAGGCCTGAGGCCTTTGCACTGCGGCTCAGGGCCTGGTGGGGGGGTGGGGTGGTGGGGGTGTGGGGGAGGCGTCGTTGGCTGTCGGGCTTTTCGGCAGGAGGGTGGGGTTTGGGTCTTGAGGGGGTGGGGGAGTCGGGCCTGGCTGAGTGTGGGGGTGGAGTGGTCGACAGTCAAGCCTCGGGGGAGGGGGCTTCCCTGTGAGGTGGCTACTTCAACATTGGGGGTGTGGAGGGAGTCCTATGGGGCGGGAGGGAGGGTGGGGGTTGGGGGGAGAGAGTCCATGGTGGGGGGAGGGGGGTGGGTAGTAGGAGTCCCGTAGCGGGGGTGCCGGTGTGTACAATAGGTACAGAAGCTAGAAGTGGTAGGGCAATTGCCCCAAAGGAATTTTGCTCTTCCCGGGCATATTGCCGTGCAAACCTTACCTCCGAACTTTGGGGAGGTTGGGGGGTGGGGAGGAGTGCAGGCTCCCCGGCATCTTTGGGGTGCCCCCAGTCACACCACCCTGGAGGCCAGACACAACGGCCCTAGTGCCTTTCACCAGCTCAGGCCGGTGCCTTGGTATCGCCGGAACGGGAATTGAACCCACAACCTTCTGACTTGGAGATCGCCAGGCTCCTCACTGGGCCTGGGCTGCCCATGGCAACTCCCATCGATGGTTGTCAAAGCCCCATCTGCTTCACTCATGCCCCCCTTTTAGGGAAGGAAATCTGCCTGACCTTACCCGGTCTGGCCTACACATGACTCCAGACCCACACAGCAAATGTGGTTGACTCTTAACTGCCCCTCTGGAATGGCCAAGCGAGCCCACTCAGTTCAAGGGGCAATCGGGGATGGGCAACAAACGCTGGTCTCGCCAGCGACGCCCAATGAACCAATTAAAAACCCTTCACAGCCAGTGAAATAATTTATTGGCCTATAGTCTCTGTGGTAACTTAGGAAACACAGCAGCCAATCAACATAGCCAATAAACTGCAAAGCAGTTAATCTCCAGGTAATCTGCTCTGAACATTGCCCCCCTTCCCCATGACCAGGGATAATCTTTTGTTTTTTGCAGTTTCCCTTTAAGGGGCTGCTTTTGCTTTGTTAATTTAGTTTAATTGTTTTGGCTCAGAAAGAGTTACACTGGGGGTGACTCCACAACGTTTTATAGCCAACCAGTAGGCACAAAACACCGACCCTCGAAACAGCCCCCAAAAATGTGTTCGGAGCCGAAGACATTCTTCCAAAAACGCTGTCTCCGCTGCGATGGATGAGAACGCGGCCCCTGTGCAGAGGGGCAGGGTGGGGTGGGGTCACGTTTGCTCTAAGGTTAGGGGGGGTAGCCTGACCTGACTTTCTCGCTTTCTGTTTTACAGTCTGGGGACAGCTGGCTGAACGAGAACTGCGACACAAAGTGTACCTGCACTAAAGGGAACCTGCGCTGCAAGAGGCACAAGTGTAATGAGAATTCGATCTGCGCACTGAAGAAAGATGGAAGTTACAAGTGCAAGCCTGTCGGTAAGTCACCCTCAGACCCACCCCCTCCCCCCCCCCAATCCCAAATCCTTTCACATTCCCGCTCAGCTCCTCTCTGGCACGTGGTAAATGTCTGCCCTCGACGATGGGTCTGCGCAGCGCACCCACTGAATTGAGATTAATGCTCGGCTGAATGCCACTTCCAGAAATGGGGACACGAATGAGGAAGCAGATTGTCCAATCCGCTGACCCGGCACCCCCCCACTTATGTGCATTAAAGGAGGGGGGTTAGAATGTGAAATGCAACTCACCAAGGCTCCTTCAACAGCACCTTCCAAACCCACGACCGCTACCATCTAGAAGCACAAGGGCACACAGGAACACCCTCACCTGCAAGTTCCGCTCCAAGTCACGCACCATCCTGAATTGGAAATATATCGGCCGCTCCTTCACTGTCGCTGGGTCAAAATCCTGGAACTCCCTAGCAGCACTGTGGGTGTACCTACACCACATGGATTGCAGCGGTTCAAGAAGGCAACTCACCACCACCTTCTCAAGGGCAATTAGGGATGGGCAATAAATGCTGGCCCAGCCAGAGAAGCCCACATCCCGTGAAAGAATAGAAAAAAACTTGCTATCACAAGGAGTGGTTGAGGTGAGTAGCACGGATGCAAATTAAAGAGTATAATTCTAAATGGAATGCAGGAGCAGAGGTACCTGTGCCTACATCATAGAAGGTGGTGGGACAGGTTGAGAGAGCAATTAATAAAGCATACAGTATCCTGGGGCTTTATTAATAAGGGCGCAGAGTACAAAAGCTGGGAGGTTATGCTAAACTTGTATAAAACACTGGTTTGGCTTCAACTGGAGTATTGCTTCTAGTTCTAGTCACAACACTTTATGAAGACGTGATGGCGTTGGAGAGAGTGCAGAAGAGATTCAAGAGAATAGTCCCGGGGATGAGGGGCTGCAGTTCTGTGGAAAAATTGGAGAGGTTGAGACTGTTCTCCTTGGAGAAGAGAAGGTTGAGAGGAGATTTGATCGAGGCGTTCAAAATCATGAGGGGTCTGGACAGAGCGGACAGGGAGAAACTGTTCCCATTGGTGGAAGGATCAAGAACCAGAGGGCACAGGTTTAGGGTAATTGGCAAAAGAAGCAATGGAGACAGGAGGAGAAACTTTTTCACGCAGCGAGTGGTTAGGGTCTGGAACGCGCTGCCTGAGAGTGTGGGGGAGGCAGGTTCAATCGAGGCTTTCGAGAGGGAGTTGGATCATTATCCCAAAAGGAAGAATGTGCAGGTTTACGGGGAGAAGGCGCGGGGATTGTGAGGGGGATTACCCATTCGGAGAGCCAGCTCAGATACGATGGGCCAAATGTCCGCCTTCTGTGCTGTAACAATTCTGGGTGCATTTTAAGGGGAAGCTGGATAAACACATGAGGGAAAAGGATTAGAGAGATATAAGAGAAAGGACCTGCGTTAGTCCCATGCCTTTCGAAACCTCGGGACATCCCGAAGTGCTTCACTGTCAATGAACTGTTGTCCCTGCTGTAATGTAGGGTTTATTGGTCAGGCGAGATGGAGTAGAGTGGGTGGAGGCTTTGTCTGGAGCGTAAACACTGTTACGAACCAATTGGGCTGAATGGCCTATTGCATTACTGACAACTGGATGTAAACAGGAATGAGCTCCCAGGGCGCTTTGTCCGCTGTTTAGTTTGGAGTTTCTAGGAGGGCAGCAGGAGAATTCTAAGTGCAACTTCATTTCCATCTTCCCCTATATCCACTCCCCCCCATAACCATAGCGCTCCTTATCCAGCACCACAACCACTGTCATTACCCGAATACAATACACACATAAAGCTTCTCCGCACTACAAACCTGGCGCTGCCAGTTAAAACCAAGTTGGTGCCATAGTTGGGGGGGTATTCAAGTACTGCACTGTCACCCGAATGCACAAAATCTACCCCAATTACTTACAGAAGAGACCCTGAAATAATGCCTTTTCATTGAGTATTGAATAGATTAACCCTTCACCACTATCTCACCTGCACACAAACACACACGTGCACACATACGCGCACACACATGCATGCACACAGATGCGCATACACACGCACGCACACGTGCGTACACATGCAAGCACACGTGCATACAC
Organism: Cetorhinus maximus; assembly: GCF_964194155.1. Classification (NCBI taxonomy): domain Eukaryota; kingdom Metazoa; phylum Chordata; class Chondrichthyes; order Lamniformes; family Cetorhinidae; genus Cetorhinus; species Cetorhinus maximus. The sequence goes on along the minus strand of NW_027599278.1, from coordinate 13,816 downwards.
ACACATGCATGCACACACATACACGGTACGCACATCTAACCACACGTGTACAAAAGCACACGTGCGCGCGCACACACACACACACGTGCGCAAGCACACATACACACACACACGTGCGCAAGCATACATACACACACACACACACAAGATCACACAGGACAGAAGGAGGCCATTCAGCACATCGTGCCACTGCTGGCCCTTTGAAAAGAGCTATCCAATCAGTCTTGCTCTCCTAACTCTTTTCCCTATAGCCCTGCAAATTTTTCCCCTTCAAGTCTTTATCCAATAACCGCTTTTGAAAGTTCCTATTGAATGTGCTCCCACCGCCCTTTCAGGCAGCGCCTTCCAGATCACAACAACTCTCTGCGTAAAAATTTCCTCGCATCTTCCCCCTCTGGTTCTTTTGCCGATTCTCTTCAATCTGTGTCCCTCCGCTAACCGACTCTCCTGCCCCAGGAAACAGCTTCTCCCTATTTTTAACTCTGTCAAAACCCCTCACGATTTTGAATGCCTCGACGAAGTTTCCATTTAACCTCTCGTCCCTCGACAATCTCATTTTCATGAAGTCCAAAACGATGGCGGTAAAAGGGGTTTCCTTTCTGTTCACCTCCTTCCAGCGTTCGAGAAATGCCTGATCTCGGGGGACCCTCACTATCTGACCTTTGATGGCTTGGCCCACCACTTCCAGGGCAAGGGCACGTACACGCTGGTCACCACCTACAAACCCTCCGAGACCCTGCAGCCGATCAACATCGAAGGCAAGAACGAAGTGAGGAAAGGCAACAAAAAGATCTCCTACCTGTCCGCCGTCTACATCGATGTTTACGGGCACTCCATCGAGTTCCGCAGGAAGAGGCGCTTCCTGGTGAGGGCATCGCGATATCGTTTGCCATGACGTAACATTACATTGCATCGTTGGGGGGAGGGGGGGACGTGGGCATAGCGGTGATGTCATAGGAAACAAGGAGCAAGAGTAGGCCATTCAGCCCATCAAGGCTGCTCCCCTATTCGGACAGATTGTGACTGATGATCTACCTCGACTCCATTTTTCCCCATATCCCTTGACGTCATTAGATTCCAGAAATCTGATCGGTTCCTCGCTTAAACGTGCTCAATGACTGAGCTTTCCACGGCCCTCTGGGGGTAGAGAATTCCAAAGATCCACCAGCCTCCAAAGTGAAGAAATTCCCCCTCTTGAATGGCCCTACCCCTTACCCTGAGGCCCAGGCGAATGCTCTGGGCGGGGGGACACGGGGTCAAATCCCACCTGGTGGGATCCGAATTCGGTTCATTAAAAACCTGGAATTATAAGGCCGGTCTCAGTCACGGTGACCACGGCAACCATCACCGATGGTTGTTAAAAACCCCATCTGGTTGGCTAATGCCCCCCCCTTTAGGGGAGGAAATCTGCCGTCCTTACCCGGGTCTGGCCTACACGTGACTCCAGACCCAGAGAAACGTGGTTGACTCTTAACTGCACCCCACCCCCTCTGAAATGGCCGAGCGAGACACTCAGTTCGGGGGGGGGGGGGGGGGCAATGAGGGAGGGGCAACAAATGCTGCCCTCGCCAGCGATACCCCACATCCCGTGAAAGCGTAAACGTCATCTCCTGCGGCATTGCCTTGGTGAAGACGGTAAGAGATAACGAGAGCAAAATACCGCAGATGCTGCAAATCTGAGGTAAAAACAGAAAGTGCCGGAAATGCTTATTTTACAACTCTTTATCATTCCCCTCCCCCACCCTCCCCGCCCAAATCCTCTGCCTCCCGCCCTTTTGAAACACCCGCCCTTTGCAGGGGAGAAATACCTTCCTCGACAATCGGGGGTGGGGGGGGCTGCGAGTTAGGGTCAAAGGAGCAGGAGGAGGCCATTCGGCCCCTCGAAACTGCTTCGCCGTTCAATTGGAACGAGGGCTGATTTGTATCTTAACTCAACTTGCCTTGGTTCCTATATCCCTTTAGGAGGTGTCAGCTGTGGCTCAGTTGATAGCACCCTCGCCTTTGAATCAGAGGGTTGTGGGTTCATGTCCCACTCCCGGAAACCAAGAACTGTGATTGTACTCGAAAGAGTTGCAATCTGTGACTGTTGATAACTCGAAAGAGTTTCCTATATCCCTTTAATACCCATTCCTAACAAAAAAGGCTTCTTGGAGGTGGGGGGCAGGGGGGGGAATGGGTATTGGCGGGGGAGGCGGGTGCACTATGGAGAGAGGTGGGATCAATCAGTCAGACAGGGATAGGGTGGATGTTCATTTCCAATGTTCTGTCCTTACTCGCTAGTAGACTCGATGGGCCGAAGGGCCTTTGGCTGTGCTGTAGGCCTCTATGACTCTATTCCAAAGACGATTGTCAATGATTGAGCCCTCTGGGGCAGGGAATTCCAAAGATTCGCCAGCCTCCGAGTAAAGGAATTGCTCCTCATCCCCAGTCTTAAATAGGCCCTATCCTGAGGCCCAGGCTAATGCTCTGGGGGACACGGGTTCAAATCCACGGCAATCAGGGGGCAAGTTAGGGTCAAAGGGGGTGGGGGGAGGCCATTCGGCCCCTCGATAAGAACTAACATTCCCACCACGGAGGCCGAGGACCCAACGCTGAAGGATTCGGGTGCGTTAAATAGCAGAGACTTCGGGGGGAGAGTTTTTTTTCCCCTTGTCGGGTGGGCTCTGCGAGGGGGGGTGGGGGGTGGGGGGGGAACCTGTTACTGATTAAAGTTTAATATTTTTGTTCCGTTTCTATTTGGCTGTGGGGGGCCTCACCCCGCCCAGGCCGGGTTTCTCCCTCTGGCCACACGCCAGCCTGGCCTTTCACCTCACGCGGCTCCTTCCATCCCCCCTCCCCCCCACCCCACCGGCTGACAGGTTCAGAATAAAGCTTTCTCTTTTCCTCCCTCACCCCCCCACCCCCTCTCTCTCGGCGCAGCTGGATGACGAAAGGGTGAAGCCGCCTTACAAGTCACACGAAGGCTTCCGTGTCTACCAGAAATCCCGGAGCCTGTACCTGGAGACCGATTTCGGCCTCTCGGTCACCTTCGATGGGACAGAAAATGCAGGTAAAAGATTGGGGGAGGGGGGCGTTGTGGGGGGGTGGGGGGAGCATTGCGGATGGCGGACGATGTTAGAATTGCAGGCCCCTTTAAGAGCGAGCCACGGCAAGTTTCAGAGCGAGCGGGGAGCGGGTGATGCTCAGTGAAGCCGGGGCTTAAGGGCTGGGGTTTTTTTCCCCAGTAAGAAGGGGGTTGACCTCTGGGAAAGGATCCAAGGGAGGGGAAGAGTGGACACTGGTATTGACGCTGAACTGTAGCCTAGCAATGAAACAGTTGAGTACTGCCGGATTCGGACAATGGATACCCACCCGGTAAAACCCGCGCAGCGTGGTTTAATCGGCCCTCTGTCTCGTGTAAGGGGGCTGGCTGAGTGTGGCGGGTCGGCGACACCAGACTAGCCCCTGACGTCGTGAAGTCCAAACCCCACTGTGGCCAGAGGCGCCACTGCATTCGGTTAGCCTGGGATATTTGTGCCCAGGACAATGTGACGGTGAGAATTCCTTTAACATTCCAGCTGACCCCAGCGCACATGGGGATGCCAGTCAAATGGGCGACTCTTAATGACCTCTTGACCAGGCCCAGTGCAACTGAATACTTACCTCGGGATAAGTAGATGGGAGGGAGAGAGAGGAGTTTGGGAATTCTGTAAATACCAGGCATAAACGTTGCCTGGGTTGCCGTCTAGATCTCAAGGCTTGAGCTGCACTATTTGAATGCGGCACTTAGACTGGGGGATGTCCGTCCAGCGTTGGTGATACAGCGCTGCGGGTATACCTACACCACACGGGACTGCAGCGGCTCAAGAAGGCAGCTCACTGCCACCTTCTCAAGGGGGCAATTAGGGGACGGGCAACGAATGCTGGGCCCCGGCCAGTGCCAGGTCCCACGAATGAATGAATGAATGAATGAACATTCCGCCTCACCCAAAGCCTTTGTCTTCTCCCAGATATTGTCATCCCCAGCCTGTACAAGAGCAACGTCCGAGGCCTGTGCGGGAATTATGACGGGAGGTTCAGGAATGACTTCACCTTGCCGGATGGCACACAGGTTTCCAGCCTGAAGGTGTTCGGGAGCAGCTGGAAAGTGGACAACAGAGAGGGCGATGGCGATCACGATGACGATGACGATGACGATGATGATGATGACGATGACGATGATGATGACGATGATGATGACGATGATGATGATGACGATGATGATGACGATGATGATGATGATGATGATGATGACGATGATGATGACGATGATGATGATGACGATGATGATGACGATGACGACGACCGGAGGAGGAATAAGCCGCAGCAGTTCGACATGAGGAGATACAGGTGAGCCAGAGCAGATGGAGCACTAGTCACGTTCTCCACGCGGTTGGGCGGGAGCTTGACTGGGCTGGAAAGAAAGGCTTGCATTTACCTAGCGTCTAACACAACCTCAGGACGTCCCCCCGAAGGGCGTTGCGGCCAATGAAGTCACGTAGAGTATGGAGCAGCAAATTGGCACACAGCAAGATCCCATGGACACCCATGACCAGACCATTTTTTTTTTAAAGTTATAAGGTTGAGGGGGGGGGTTAAATATTGGCCCCAGGACACCGGTGATAACTCCCCCCCAACCCCCCCCACCTCCACCGGCTCCCCCTTTTGCAAATAGCGCAGTCGCCCGGGTCAATTGTGGTTGCCTCAAGTCTCGGTTCCGCTCGGCCGAAGCCAAGGCCGAGAATCGAGCGCAGGGCCGTCTTTCTCTACCGTCAGCCGCTCGGCGCAGCGGGTCTCACCCTTCCTGAGTCACCCCAGGAGGCCTGGGCGCGCGCAATCTAGCCGGGCGCTTCCCGGGGCAGTGCCGCTTTGTCGGGGCGCTGTCTTTCCCTGTCTGTCCTCTGAGGGGGGGGAGGGGGAGGGGGGAGGGAGGCGAGTTCTCCCCGGCATGTGTGTGGGGGCCAACGTTTATTCCTCAACCGACGTTGCGAAAAGGGATAACTCTGTTCCTGTTTGTGGGGGGGGGGCCAGACGTGTACAAAATGGCTGCCACGCTCACCACAGGGACTGCGCTTGGGGGAAAGCACCTCATTGGTTGAAGAACGCCTCGGGTACATCCTGAGCTTGTGAAAGGCGCTGTCCGGTCATTCGTGTAAAACCACTTGGTTGACCGTTTGCTGATGGTCACTGGAATTAAAAGTCTAATGATGACCATCGTCGACTGTTGTGAAAACCCCACCTGGTTCGCTGGTGCCCCCCCCACCTTTAGGGGAAGGAATTCTGCCCGTCCTTACCCGGTCTGGCCTACACATGACTCCAGACCCGCACAGCAAATGTGGTCGACTCTGAAATGGCCGAGCGAGCCCGCTCCCTTCTCAAGGGGGGCAATTAGGGATGGGCAATAAATGCTGGGCCCGGCCAGCGATGCCCCCACATCCCTGTGAACCAATTGAAAACAAAACTGTTTAGCGCTTTGGAAGAGGCAGGATGGGCATGATGGGCTGAAGGGCCTTCTTTCTGTGCAGTGAGACTCGAGAGTATCACAGTCACGTCTAGCCTGCCATAGGCAGGGCTGCTCTACAGAACCTGAAGCTCCGAGCTGAACGTAGTCTGGGCTTTGTCACACTCGGTTGCTAAGTTGCTCTCTCTATCTCTCTCTCTCTCTCTCCCTCCCTCTCCGTTGCTAAGTTGCTCACTTTCTCTCTCTCTCTCTCTCCCTCCCTCTCCGTTGCTAAGTTGCTCACTTTCTCTCTCTCCCTCCCCCTCTCAGTTGCTAAGTTGTTCACTTTCTCTCTCTCTCTCTCTCCCTCTCAGTTGCTAAGTTGTTCACTTTCTCTCTCTCTCTCTCTCCCTCTCAGTTGCTAAGTTGTTCACTTTCGCTCTCTCTCTCTCTCTCCCTCTCAGTTGCTAAGCTGCTCACTTTCTCTCTCTCTCTCTCTCTCCCCCTTTCCGTTGCTAAGTCGCTCACTTTCTCTCTCTCTCCCTCCCTCTAAGTTGCTCACTTTCTCTCTCTCTCTCTCTCTCTCTCCCTCTCCATTGCTAAGTCGCTCACTTTCTCTCTCTCTCCCTCCCTCTCAGTTGCTAAGTCGCTCACTTTCTCTCTCTTTCTCTCCCTCCCTCCCTCTCCGTTGCTAAGTTGCTCACTTTCTCTCTCTCTCTCTCTCTCCCTCCCACTCCGTTGCTAAGTTGCTCACTTTCTTCCCCTCTCTCTGTGTAACAGGCGTCAAGACGTTGGTGTGGACATCAGCACTGAGCCCGACACAGGACATTCTGTTGTGTGCAATGCTGACCAGCTGACCGTAGTCAACAACACGACTTACTGCGCGGCCATTGTGGACCCTCAGGGGCCATTCAGAGATTGCCACAGGAACATCGATCCACAAACCTATTACCAGTAAGGATAATCCAATAGCATTGGCTCCGGGGTCTCTTATACGTGTGTTGGGCAGTGTGCGCGGGCTTCGGACTTACAATGAACCTAAAGGATTCCTGTTCTTCAAACGTTCCGGCCAATCTCTCCTCTCCCTGCCCCTGTGACCCTGAGAGCAATGAACAGCTACATGGAGGGTCCAGAAAATGGCACAGGCACCATTGCCTTTCCTGCTCTCATTTTGAAGAAAGGATATACTTGCATTGGGGGCGGTGCAGTGAAGGTTCACCAGGTCGGTCCCTGGGATGAGGGGTTGTCCTACGATGAGAGGCTGAGTGAATTGGGTTTATATTCTCTGGAGTTTGGAAGAATGAGAGGCGATCTCATTGAAACCTACACAATTCTGAAGGGGTTTTGATAAGGTGGACGCGGAGAAATTGTTTCCGCTGGTCGGAGGTCCTAAAACTCGGGGGCCCAGTCTCAGGATAAGGGGCGGATTATTTAAGACTGAGATGAGGAGAAATGTAGAGGGAGCTCCGTACTGTCAGGGGGGGAGTGTAGAGGGAGCTCCGTGCTGTCAGGGGGAGTGTAGAGGGAGCTCTGTACTGTCAGGGGGGGAGTGTAAAGGGAGCTCCGTACTGTCAGGGGGGGAGTGTAGAGGGAGCTCCGTACTGTCAGGGGGAGGGTAGAGGGAGCTCCGTACTGTCAGGGGGAGTGTAGAGGGAGCTCCGTACTGTCAGGGGGGGAGTGTAGAGGGAGCTCCGTACTGTCAGGGGGAGTGTAGAGGGAGCTCCGTACTGTCAGGGGGAGGGTAGAGGGAGCTCTGTACTGTCAGGGGGAGTGTAGAGGAAGCTCCGTACTGTCAGGGGGAGGGTAGAGGGAGCTCCGTACTGTCAGGGGGAGTGTAGAGGGAGCTGCGTACTGTCAGGGGGAGAGTGTAGAGGGAGCTCCGTACTGTCAGGGGGAGTGTAGAGGGAGCTCCGTACTGTCAGGGGAGTGTAGAGGGAGCTCCGTACTGTCAGGGGGAGTGTAGAGGGAGCTCCGTACTGTCAGGGGGGGAGTGTAAAGGGAGCTCCGTACTGTCAAGGTAGGGAGTGTAGAGGGAGCTCCGTACTGTCAGGGGGGGAGTGTAGAGGGAGCTCCGTACTGTCAGGGGGGGAGTGTAGAGGGAGCTCCGTACTGTCAGGGGGAGTGTAGAGGGAGCTCTGTACTGTCAGGGGGAGTGTAGAGGGAGCTCTGTACTGTCAGGGGGAGTGTAGAGGGAGCTCTGTACTGTCAGGGGGAGTGTAGAGGGAGCTCCGTACTGTCAGGGGGGGAGTGTAGAGGGAGCTCCGTACTGTCAGGGGGAGGGTAGAGGGAGCTCCGTACTGTCAGGGGGAGTGTAGAGGGAGCTCCGTATTGTCAGAGGGGGGAGTGTAGAGGGAGCTCCGTACTGTCAGGGGGAGTGTAGAGGGAGCTCCGTACTGTCAGGGGGAGTGTAGAGGGAGCTCCGTATTGTCAGGGGGGGGAGTGTAGAGGGAGCTCCGTACTGTCAGGGGGGGGAGTGTAGAGGGAGCTCCGTACTGTCATGGGGGGGAGTGTAGAGGGAGCTCCGTACTGTCAGGGGGAGTGTAGAGGGAGCTCCGTACTGTCAGCGGGGGGAGTGTAGAGGGAGCTCCGTACTGTCAAAGGGAGTGTAGAGGGAGCTCCGTACTGTAAGGGGGAGTGTAGAGGGAGCTCCGTACTGTCAGAGGGGGGAGTGTAGAGGGAGCTCCGTACTGTCAGGGGGAGTGTAGAGGGAGCTCCGTACTGTCAGGGGGAGTGTAGAGGGAGCTCCGTACTGTCAGTGGGGGGAGTGTAGAGGGAGCTCCGTACTGTCAGGGGGAGTGTAGAGGGAGCTCCGTATTGTCAGGGGGGGGAGTGTAGAGGGAGCTCCGTACTGTCAGGGGGGGGAGTGTAGAGGGAGCTCCGTACTGTCAGGGGGGGGAGTGTAGAGGGAGCTCCGTACTGTCAGGGGGAGTGTAGAGGGAGCTCCGTACTGTCAGTGGGGGGAGTGTAGAGGGAGCTCCGTACTGTCAGGGGGAGTGTAGAGGGAGCTCCGTATTGTCAGGGGGGGGAGTGTAGAGGGAGCTCCGTACTGTCGGGGGGGAGTGTAGAGGGAGCTCCGTACTGTCAGGGGGGGGGAGTGTAGAGGGAGCTCCGTACTGTCAGGGGGAGTGTAGAGGGAGCTCCGTACTGTCAGTGGGGGGAGTGTAGAGGGAGCTCCGTACTGTCAGGGGGAGTGTAGAGGGAGCTCCGTACTGTCGGGGAGTGTAGAGGGAGCTCCGTACTGTCAGGGGGAGTGTAGAGGGAGCTCCGTACTGTCGGGGGGGAGTGTAGAGGGAGCTCCGTGCTGTCAGGGGGAGTGTAGAGGGAGCTCTGTACTGTCAGGGGGGGAGTGTAAAGGGAGCTCCGTACTGTCAGGGGGGGAGTGTAGAGGGAACTCCGTACTGTCAGGGGGAGGGTAGAGGGAGCTCCGTACTGTCAGGGGGAGTGTAGAGGGAGCTCCGTACTGTCAGGGGGGGAGTGTAGAGGGAGCTCCGTACTGTCAGGGGAGTGTAGAGGGAGCTCCGTACTGTCAGGGGGAGGGTAGAGGGAGCTCCGTACTGTCAGGGGGAGTGTAGAGGAAGCTCCGTACTGTCAGGGGGAGGGTAGAGGGAGCTCCGTACTGTCAGGGGGAGTGTAGAGGGAGCTGCGTACTGTCAGGGGGAGAGTGTAGAGGGAGCTCCGTACTGTCAGGGGGAGTGTAGAGGGAGCTCCGTACTGTCAGGGGAGTGTAGAGGGAGCTCCGTACTGTCAGGGGGAGTGTAGAGGGAGCTCCGTACTGTCAGGGGGGGAGTGTAAAGGGAGCTCCGTACTGTCAAGGTGGGGAGTGTAGAGGGAGCTCCGTACTGTCAGGGGGGGAGTGTAGAGGGAGCTCCGTACTGTCAGGGGGGGAGTGTAGAGGGAGCTCCGTACTGTCAGGGGGAGTGTAGAGGCAGCTCTGTACTGTCAGGGGGAGTGTAGAGGGAGCTCCGTACTGTCAGGGGGAGTGTAGAGGGAGCTCTGTACTGTCAGGGGGAGTGTAGAGGGAGCTCCGTACTGTCAGGGGGGGGAGTGTAGAGGGAGCTCCGTACTGTCAGGGGGAGGGTAGAGGGAGCTCCGTACTGTCAGGGGGAGTGTAGAGGGAGCTCCGTATTGTCAGAGGGGGGAGTGTAGAGGGAGCTCCGTACTGTCAGGGGGGGGGAGTGTAGAGGGAGCTCCGTACTGTCAGGGGGAGTGTAGAGGGAGCTCCGTATTGTCAGGGGGGGGAGTGTAGAGGGAGCTCCGTACTGTCAGGGGGGGGAGTGTAGAGGGAGCTCCGTACTGTCAGCGGGGGGAGTGTAGAGGGAGCTCCGTACTGTCAGGGGGAGTGTAGAGGGAGCTCCGTACTGTCAGCGGGGGGAGTGTAGAGGGAGCTCCGTACTGTCAGTGGGGGGAGTGTAGAGGGAGCTCCGTACTGTCAGGGGGAGTGTAGAGGGAGCTCCGTATTGTCAGGGGGGGGAGTGTAGAGGGAGCTCCGTACTGTCAGGGGGGGGAGTGTAGAGGGAGCTCCGTACTGTCAGGGGGGGGAGTGTAGAGGGAGCTCCGTACTGTCAGGGGGAGTGTAGAGGGAGCTCCGTACTGTCAGTGGGGGGAGTGTAGAGGGAGCTCCGTACTGTCAGGGGGAGTGTAGAGGGAGCTCCGTATTGTCAGGGGGGGGAGTGTAGAGGGAGCTCCGTACTGTCAGGGGGGGGAGTGTAGAGGGAGCTCCGTACTGTCAGGGGGGGGAGTGTAGAGGGAGCTCCGTACTGTCAGGGGGAGTGTAGAGGGAGCTCCGTACTGTCAGTGGGGGGAGTGTAGAGGGAGCTCCGTACTGTCAGGGGGAGTGTAGAGGGAGCTCCGTACTGTCGGGGAGTGTAGAGGGAGCTCCGTACTGTCAGGGGGAGTGTAGAGGGAGCTCCGTACTGTCGGGGGGGAGTGTAGAGGGAGCTCCGTACTGTCAGGGGGAGTGTAGAGGGAGCTCCGTACTGTCAGGGGGAGGGTAGAGGGAGCTCCGTACTGTCAGGGGGAGTGTAGAGGGAGCTCCGTACTGTCAGGGGGAGTGTAGAGGGAGCTCCGTACTGTCAGGGGGGGAGTGTAGAGGGAGCTCCGTACTGTCAGGGGGGGAGTGTAGAGGGAGCTCCGTACTGTCAGGGGGAGTGTAGAGGGAGCTCCGTACTGTCAGGGGGAGTGTAGAGGGAGCTCTGTACTGTCAGGGGGGAAGTGGAATGAATAACGATTATATTGCCCCCTCCCAAGTGTTTAAATTTTAACAACATCTGGATGTTTGATTTTCCTGCACATTTAAACCTGACTCTCTGAACGATCAGCTCAAGTGTGTCTCACCCTCACTGTCACGGTTGCCGTCTGTCTCCCAACAGGAACTGCCTATTCGACCTGTGCCAGTTCTACCCAAACCCCGAGATGCTGTGCGCCAGCTACGACACCTACGTCCAGATGTGCCAGGCGAACGGCACCGTGCTGCCGAAGTGGAGATCTGATACCGGCTGCGGTGAGTGCGGGGTTGTGAAACCCAGGGGGGGGGTCAGGTCAGGTCGGGTGGGGTGGGGGTAGGACGCTTTGGGTTGAGGCGTGAGGGGGCGTTGCCTCAGTCTGAATCGACGACCGCTGGCGTTCACCCGGCTCGGGGGGAGGCGGGATTATGCAGCCCGTGCCCGATTCCTGTCCTGTCCAGAAGCGCTGAGCCCTAGGGCACCCCCCCCACCAACGTGGGTGGGTGGGGGTTGGGTGGTGTGTGTGGTGGGGGAGGGAATTGGTGTGGTCTCAGGCCTAGGAGCTGTTGTCCAGAGTCACGGGGAAATAGGTTTTCCCATTGAACCACAGGGGTGAAGACTGACCCAGGCAGGGAGACCAGCAAAGTCTTGCATTTATCTAGCGCCTTTGGCCTTGTCAATCATCCCAGGCGTTACACAGATCCAAGCCAGGTGGTGAAGTATAAAGCTGGACAGAAACCTCCTCTGATAGTAGGTTTATGCACAGGATGCAGCATTACACGTCTCTGCCTCCTGCCAACTAACACAGCGTTCCAGTGGCCCTCAAAGCAATAAAATCAATAAGATAAACTAATGAACTAATTAAAGTGACAGCCCCTTAAAGGGACGCTGTAACCAAGAAGCTAAACTTCAAGGGAAACTGAACAAACCAAATTAAAATGTCATTGCCTCAGGCTCTCTTTATGCTACTTGATACTCATTTATACTCTTTATACTCATCGCTATTTCTCTTCAGTTCTGAGGAAGAGTCATTGGGACTCGAAACGATAACTCTGTCTCACTCTCCGCAGACGCTGTCAGACCCGCTGAGCTTTTCCGGCTATTTTTGTTTTTGTTTCAGATTTCCAGCATCCACGGCATTTTGCTTTTATCTCTTTATACTCTTCTCAGCTTATCAAGGTTAACAAGGTCAGGTTAACAAGGTGACTTAAAGTAATAGCCCCTAAGGGGAGCTGTGACTAAGGAAAGAATTTTAACGAGTCAGATTAAAATGTCATTTTTGGGGTCAATGTGCACTCCGGCCTCCCCTCACAGTGCCCACCGGTCACATAAGGGCTCAAGCACGGCAGTGGGCACTGCGTACTCCCTCTCCAAGGATACCCAGCCACGACCTTAGCTGCAGAAGAACGGCAGCCATCAGGCTGGACAACCCTCCCGAGTGCCTCGGGCTCTCTTTATATGTGCTCTAAGTACTTAATTAAACAACGCCCTTCACCCCGTGTACCCACCATTAACGCCCAAGTGCTCCACAGAAGCGATTACCTACAAAATTTGGCACCGGGCCACCTGAAGAAATATTGATCCCTTAGAGCAGAGGAGGCGGAGGGGGTGACATAATTGGATGCGTACGAAATTATGAGGGGCCCAGATAGAATAGATCGGGCTGACCTATTTACCTTAGCAGAGGAGACAAAAAACCAGGGGGGGGTGGGGGGAGCCATGGGTTTCAATTGATTGGCGGAAGGATGAGAGAGGAGATGAGGAGTCATTTTTTTTTTCACCCAGAGGGTGGTAGGGGGGTCTGGAACTCACTGCCTGAAAGGGTGGTAGAGGCAGAAACCCTCAGAACCTTTAAGAAGGCACTTGGGTAGGCGCCTGTCGAACTGCGGCCTGCAGGATGACAGACTCCAGTGCAGGAAGGCGGGATTAGAGTGAATGATTCTTCGCGGGCTAGCAGGGACATGATGGGCCGAATGGGCCTCCCAGTTTGGCGTAAACCCTCGATACCTTTATGCGAAGCAAGGGTTTGGTCAAAGAGGTCGATTTTAAGATGAGGAGAGAGAGAGAAAGAGAGAGAGGGGCAAAGAGGTTGAGGGAGGGAAAGGGTCCAGGCAGCTGGTGGAGCGACAATGTGCAAAGGCCAAGATTCGGAAGGGGCGCAGATTTCTCGGTTGTAGGGCCAGAGGAGGCTACAGAGGATAGAAAGAGGGTGAGGCTACGGATGGAGTTGAAAACAAGGCCGAGGATGTTAAAATCAAGGCCTAGGTCAGCTAGGAGCCTATGGGTAGTACCTGCCTGACATGTTCCTTTGGGCGGGGTGTGGAGCTGGCTGGCCTCAGCGATTCCTGGTGGTACAACGGGTCAGCCTGAGGGCCAGGCAATGGGGGGGAGGCCCGACTTCGGGAGTTCCCAGTTTATGACTTCACCCCCCCCCACCCCGTGTATGACGTCTGCCCGACAGGACCAATCCGGAGTCCTCCGAGGGCGGCCGCAACCAGGCCGTTGTCCCTAGCTCCCCGCCGGAGTTAACCTTTCACCTCTAGCACCCCGGAGCCTGAGAAGATGGGCCTGAAAAGTCTGATGGTTGCTCAGGCACGTCGATGAGGTTTTGAGAGTCTCTGTCTGGGCCTCAAAGGCAGAAACTGGCCCCAAAAAAAATAATTCCAAAGGGCAGGGGGTGGATGAGAATGAGTCCTGGGCAGAAACTTGGGCAGGGGTCCAATCTTCTGCCTCCCCGCCAACCATAACACTTCTGGGATGTCCAGCTCGGTGACACTGGGTGTTCAAAATGTCTGCCAAGGGTGGACGGGCACTTTGAAATGACCAGAGACTAGGACCAAGCAGCACGGTTAAGAATAAGAGGTCTACTGTTGAAGACGGAGATGAGGAGACATTTTTTTCTCTCTCAAAGGGTCCTTTAGTGTGTGGAATTCTCTCCCCCGGAGAGCAGTGGAGGCCGGGTCACTGACTATATCCAAGGCTGAGTTAGAGAGATAATCGATAGACAAGGGAGTCAAGAGTTATGGGGGCAAAGTGGAGTTGAGACACAACCAGATCAGCCATGATCTTATGGGATGTCAGAGCAGGCTCGAAGGGCTGAATGGCCTACCCCCTCCTGACTATTTCCTTGCCCCCC
>NW_027599276.1:0-28790 GCF_964194155.1 Cetorhinus maximus | reverse complement strand
CTCCAACAGTCAATAACCCGCAACCTCCCCTCAAACACTCAATAACCCTCAACCTCCCCTCAAACACTCAATAACCCGCACCCTCCCCTCAATCACTCAATAACCCGCACACTCCCCTGAAACACTCAATAACACGCACCCTCCCCTCAAACATTCAATAACCCGCACCCTCCCATCAAAAACTCAATTACCCGCATCCTCCCCTCAAACACTCAATATCCCGCAACCTCTCCTCAAACACTCAATAACCCGCACCCACCCCTCACTCAATAACCCGCACCCTCCTCTCACTCAATAACTCGCACCTACCCCTCAAACACTCAATAACCCGCACCATCCCCTCTAACACTCACTAACCCGCACCCTCCCCTCAAACATTCAATAACCTGCACCTTCCCTTCAAACACTCAATAACCAGCACCCTCCACTCAAACACTCAATAACCCGCACGCTCCCCTCAAACACTCAATAACCCGCACCCTCCCCTCAAACACTCAATAATCCGCACCCTCCCCCAAACACTCAATAACCCGCGCCCTCTCCACAAACACTCAATAAACCGCACCCTCCCCTCAAACACTCAATAACCCGCACCCTCCCCTCAAACACCCAATTACCCGCACCCTCCCCACAAATATTCAATAACCCGCATCCTCTCATCAAAAAATAAATAACCCGCACCCTCCCCTCAAAAACTCAATAAGCAGCAGCCTCCCCCCAAACACTCAATAGCCCGTACCCTCCTCTCAAACACTCAATAACTCGCACCATCCCCTCAAACACTCAATAACCCGCACCCGCTCCTCAAACATTCAATAAACCGCACACTCCCATCAAAGACTCAATAACCCGTATCCTCACCTCAAACAGTCAATAGGCCGCACCATCCCCTCAAACACTCAATAACCCGCAGCCTCCCCTCAAACACTCAATAAACCGCACCCTCTCCTCAAACACTCAATAACGCACACCCTCCCCTCAAACACTCAATAACCCGCAACATCTCCTCAAACACTCAATAACCCGCACCCTCCCCTCAAACACTCAATAACCCGCACCATCCCCTCAAACACTCAATTACCCGCACTCTCCCCTCCAACACTCAATAACCAGCACGCTCCCCTCAAGCACTCATTAACCCGCACCCTCCCCTCAAACACTCAATAATCCGCATCCTCCCCTCAAACACTCAATAGCACGCACCCTCTCCTCACTCAATAACCCGCACCATTTCCACAAAAACTCAATAACCCGCACCCTCCCCTCAAACACTCATAAACCCGCACCCTCCTCTCAAATACTCAATAACCCGCACCCTCTCCTCAAACACTCAATAACCCGCACGCTTTTAGGAAACACTCAATAACCCGCACACTCCCCTGAAACACTCAATAACCCGCACCCTCCCCTCAAACACTCAATAACCCGTACCCTCCACTCAAACACTCATAAACCCGCACACTCCCCTCAAATACTCAATAACCCGCACCCTCCCCTCAGATACTCAATAACCCCCACCCTCCCCTCAAACAATCAATAACCCGCACCCTCTCCCCAAACAATCAATAACCCGCACCCTCCACTCAAACACTCAATAACGCGCACCCTCCCCTCAAACACTCAATAACCCGCACCCTCCCCTCAAACACTCAATAACCCGCACTCTCCCCTCAAACACTCAATAACCCGCACGCTGCCCTCAAACACTAATTAACCCGCACCCACCCCTCAAACACTCAATAATCCACACCCTCCCCTCAAACACTCAATAACCCGCACCCTCCCCTCAAACACTCAATAACCCGCACCCTTTCCACAAACACTCCATAACCCGCACCCTCCCCTCAAACACTCAATAACCTGCACCCTCCCCTCAGACACTCAATAACCCGTACCCTCCACTCAAACACTCATAAACCCGCACCCTCCGCTCAAATACTCAATAACCCGCAGCATCCCCTCAATCAATAACACGCACCCTCCCCTCAAACACTCAATAACCCACATCCTCCCCTCAAACACTCAATAAAACCCACCCTCCCCTCAAACACTCAATAACAATCACTCTCCCCCCAAAAACTCAATAACCCGCAACCTCCCCTCAACACTCAATAACCCGCACCCTCTCCTCAAACACTCAGTAACCAGCACCCTCCACTCAAACACTCAATAACCCGCACCCTCCCCTCAAACACTCAATAACCCGCACCCTCCACTCAAACACTCAATAACACTCACCATCCACTCAAACACTCAATAAGCCGCACCCTCCCCTAAACACTCAATTACCCGCACACTCCCCTCAAACAGTCTTTAACCGGCACCCTCCCCTCAAACACTCAATAACACGCACCCTCCCCTCAAACACTCAATACCCCGCACCCTCCCCTCAAACACTGAATAACCCGCAGCCTCCCCTCAAACCCTCAATAACCCTCAAGCGCCCCTCAAATACTCAATAACCCGCATCCGCCACTCAAACATTCAATAACCAGCACGCTCCCCTCAAACACTCAATAACCCGCACCCTCCCCTCAAACACTCAATAACCCGCACGCTCGCCTCAAACACTCAATAACCCGCACCCTCCCCTCAAAAACTCAATAAACCGCACCCTCCCCTCAAACACTCAATAACCCGCACCCTCTACACAAACACTCAATAATCGGCTCCCTCCCGTCAAACACTCAATAACCGGCACCCTCCCCTCAAACACTCAATAACCCGCACCCTCCCCTCAAACACTCAATAACCCGCACCCGCCCATCAAACACTCAATAACCCGCACCCACCCATCAAACACTCAATAACCCGCACCCACCCCTCAAACACTCAATAACCAGCACGCTCCACTCAAACACTCATTAACCCGCACCCTCCCCTCAAACACTCAAAAACCCACACCCTCCCCTCAAACACTCAATAACGAGCACCCTCCTCAAAAACTCAAAAACCCGCACCATCTCCAAACACTCAATAACCCGCACCCTCCCCTCAAACACTCAATAACCCCCACACTCCCCTCAAACACTCAATAACACACACTCTCCCCCCAAACACTCAATAACCCGCACCATCCCCTCAAATGCTCAATAACCCGCACCATCCCCTCACTTAATAACTCAAACACTCACCCCAAACACTCAATAACCAATACCCACCTCTCAAAAACTCAAAAACCCGCACCCTCCCCTCAAACACTCAATAAACCGCACCCTCACCTCAAACACTCAATAACCCACACACTCCCCTCAAACACTTAATAATCCGCACCGTCCCCTCAAACACTCAATAACCCGCACTCTCCCCTCAAACACTCAATAACCCGCACCCGCTCCTCCAACAGTCAATAACCCGCACCCTCCATTCAAGCACTCAATAACCCGCTACCTCCCCACAAAAACTCAATAACCCGCACCCTCCCCTCCATCACTCAATAACCCGCACACACCCCTCAAACACTCAATAACCCGCACCCTCCCCTCAAACACTCAATAACCAACACCGTCCCCTCAAACATTCAATAACCCGCACCCTCCCCTCAAACAGTCAATAACCCGCACCCTCCACTCAAACATTCAATAACCCGAACCCTCCCTTCAAACGGTCAATAACCCGCGCACTCCCCTCAAACACTCAATAACCCGCACTCTCCCCTCAAACACTCAATTACCAGCACCCTCCCCTCAAACACTCAATAACCCGCACCATCCCCTCTAACACTCACTAACCAGCAACCTCCCCTCAAACACTCAATAACCCGCAACCTCCCCTCAAACATTCAGTAACCCGCGCCTTCCCTTCAAACACTCAATAACCCGCACCCTCCCCTCAAACACTCAATAACCCGCAACCTCCCCTCAAACATTCAGTAACCCGCGCCTTCCCTTCAAACAATCAATAACCCGCACCCTCCCCTCAAACACTCAATAACGAGCACCCTCCTCAAAAACTCAAAAACCCGCACCATCTCCAAACACTCAATAACCCGCACCCTCCCCTCAAACACTCAATAACCCCCACACTCCCCTCAAACACTCAATAACACACACTCTCCCCCCAAACACTCAATAACCCGCACCATCCCCTCAAATGCTCAATAACCCGCACCATCCCCTCACTTAATAACTCAAACACTCACCCCAAACACTCAATAACCAATACCCACCTCTCAAAAACTCAAAAACCCGCACCCTCCCCTCAAACACTCAATAAACCGCACCCTCACCTCAAACACTCAATAACCCACACACTCCCCTCAAACACTTAATAATCCGCACCGTCCCCTCAAACACTCAATAACCCGCACTCTCCCCTCAAACACTCAAGAACCCGCACCCGCTCCTCCAACAGTCAATAACCCGCACCCTCCATTCAAGCACTCAATAACCCGCTACCTCCCCACAAAAACTCAATAACCCGCACCCTCCCCTCCATCACTCAATAACCCGCACACACCCCTCAAACACTCAATAACCCGCACCCTCCCCTCAAACACTCAATAACCAACACCGTCCCCTCAAACATTCAATAACCCGCACCCTCCCCTCAAACAGTCAATAACCCGCACCCTCCACTCAAACATTCAATAACCCGAACCCTCCCTTCAAACGGTCAATAACCCGCGCACTCCCCTCAAACACTCAATAACCCGCACTCTCCCCTCAAACACTCAATTACCAGCACCCTCCCCTCAAACACTCAATAACCCGCACCATCCCCTCTAACACTCACTAACCAGCAACCTCCCCTCAAACACTCAATAACCCGCAACCTCCCCTCAAACATTCAGTAACCCGCGCCTTCCCTTCAAACACTCAATAACCCGCACCCTCCCCTCAAACACTCAATAACCCGCACGCTCCCCTCAAACACTCAATAACTCGCACCCTCCCCACAAACACTCAATAACTAGCACCCTCCCCACAAACACTCAATAACCGGCACCATCCCCTCAAACACTCAATAACCCGCACCCTCCCCTCAAACACTCAATAACCCGCACCCTCCCCTCATACACTCAATAACCCGCACCCTCCCCTCAAACACTCAATAACCGGCACCCGCCCCTCAAACACTCAATAACCCGCACCCTCCACTCAAACATTCAATAACCAGCACGCACCCCTCACACACTCAATAACCCACACCTTCCCCTCAAAGACTCAATAACCCGCACACTTCCCTCAAACACTCAATAACCCTCACCCTCCCCTCAAACACTCAATAACCTGCACCCTTCCGTCAAACACTCAATAACCCGCACCCTCTCCACAAACACTCAATAACCGGCTCCCTCCGGTCAAACACTCAATAACCCGCACCCTCCCCTCAAACACTCAATCACACTCACACTCCCCTCAAACACTCAATAACCCGCACCCTCCCCTCAAACACTCAATAACCAACACCGTCCCCTCAAACATTCAATAACCCGCACCCTCCCCTCAAACAGTCAATAACCCGCACCCTCCACTCAAACATTCAATAACCCGAACCCTCCCTTCAAACGGTCAATAACCCGCGCACTCCCCTCAAACACTCAATAACCCGCACTCTCCCCTCAAACACTCAATTACCAGCACCCTCCCCTCAAACACTCAATAACCCGCACCATCCCCTCTAACACTCACTAACCAGCAACCTCCCCTCAAACACTCAATAACCCGCAACCTCCCCTCAAACATTCAGTAACCCGCGCCTTCCCTTCAAACACTCAATAACCCGCACCCTCCCCTCAAACACTCAATAACCCGCACGCTCCCCTCAAACACTCAATAACTCGCACCCTCCCCACAAACACTCAATAACTAGCACCCTCCCCACAAACACTCAATAACCGGCACCATCCCCTCAAACACTCAATAACCCGCACCCTCCCCTCAAACACTCAATAACCCGCACCCTCCCCTCATACACTCAATAACCCGCACCCTCCCCTCAAACACTCAATAACCGGCACCCACCCCTCAAACACTCAATAACCCGCACCCTCCACTCAAACATTCAATAACCAGCACGCTCCCCTCACACACTCAATAACCCACACCTTCCCCTCAAAGACTCAATAACCCGCACACTTCCCTCAAACACTCAATAACCCTCACCCTCCCCTCAAACACTCAATAACCTGCACCCTTCCGTCAAACACTCAATAACCCGCACCCTCTCCACAAACACTCAATAACCGGCACCATCCCCTCAAACACTCAATAACCCGCATCCTCCCCTCAAACACTCAATAAACCGCAACCTCTCCTCAAACACTCAATAACCCACACCCTCCCCTCAATCAATAACCCACACCCACCTCTCACTCAATAATTCGCACCCACCCCTCAAAAACGCAATAACCCGCACCATCCCCTCTAACACTCACTAACCCGCAATCTCCCCTCAAACACTCAATAACCCGCAACCTCCCCTCAAACATTCCGTAACCCGCACCTTCCCTTCAAACACTCAATAATCCGCACCCTCCCCTCAAACACTCAATAACTCGCACCCTCCCCACAAACACTCAATAACTCGCACCCTACCCACAAACACTCAATAACCGGCGCCATCCCCTCAAACACTCAATAACCCGCACCCTCCCCTCAAACACTCAATAACCCGCGCCCTCCTCTCATACACTCAATAACCCGCACCCTCCCCTCAAACACTCAATAACCGGCACCCGCCCCTCAAACACTCAATAACCCGCACCCTCCACTCAAACATTCAATAACCAGCACGCTCCCCTCACACACTCAATAACCCACACCCTCCCCTCAAACACTCAATAACCCGCACACTTCCCTCAAACACTCAATAACCCTCACCCTCCTCTCAAACACTCAATAACCCGCACCCTTCCCTCAAACACTCAATAACCCGCACCCTCTCCACAAACACTCAATCACACTCACACTCCCCTCAAACACTCAATTACCCGCACCCTCTCCTAAACACTCAATAACTCGCACCCTCCCCACAAACACTCAATAACCGGCACCATCCCCTCAAACACTCAATAACCCGCATCCTCCCCTCAAACACACAATAACCCGCACCCTCCCCTCAAACACTCAATAACCCGCACACTCCCCTAAAACACTCAATAACCCGCACCATGCCCTCTAACACTCAATAACACGCACACTCCCCTCAAACACTCAATAACCGGCACCCTCTCCTGAAACACTCAATTACCCGCATCCTCCCATCAAACCCTCATTAACCCGCAGCCTCCCCTCAAACACTCAATAACCCGCACCCTCCCCTCAAACACTCAATAACCCGCACCCTGCCCTCAAACACTCAATAACGCGCACCCTCCCCTCAAACACTCAATAACCCGCACCCTCCCCTCAAACACTCAATAACCCGCACCCTCCCCTCAAACAGTCAATAAACCGCACCCTCTCCTCAAACACTCAATAACGCACACCCTCCCCTCAAACACTCAATAACCCGCACCATCCCCTCAAACACTCAATTACCCGCACTCTCCCCTCAAACACTCAAAAACCCGCACGCTCCCCTCAAACAATCAATAACGCGCACACTCCCCTCAAACACTCAATAACCCGCACACTCCCCTCAAACACTCAATAACTCGCACCCTCCCCACAAACACTCAATAACCAGCACCATCCCCTCAAACACTCAATAACCCGCACCCTCCCCTCAAACACACAATAATCCGCACACTCCCCTCAAACACTCAATAACCCGCACACTCCCCTCAAACACTCAATAACCCGCACCCTGCCCTCTAACACTCAATAACCCGCACCCTCCCCTCAAACACTCAATAACCCGCACCCTCCCCTCAAACATTCAATAACCCGCACCCACCCCTCAAACACTCAATAACCCGCACCCACCCCTCAACAATAAATAACCAGCACGCTCCACTCAAACACTGATTAACCCGCACCCTCCCCTCAAACACTCAAATACCCGCACACTCCCCTCAAAAACTCAATAACCCGCACCCTCTCCTCAAACACTCAATAACCCGCACAATCTCCACAAACACTCAATAACCCGCACCCTACGTTCAAACACTCAATAACGTGTACCCTCCCCTCAAACACTCAATAACCGGCACCCTCTCCTCAAACACTCAATAAACCGCACCCTCCCCTCAAACCCTCAATAACCCGCACCCTCCCCTCAAACACTCAATAACCCGCACCCTCCCCTCAAACACTCAGTAACCCGCACCCTGCCCTCAAACACTCAATAACGCGCACCCTCCCCTCAAACACTCAATAACCCGCACCCTCCCCTCAAACACTCAATAACCCGCACCCTCCCCTCAAACACTCAATAAACCGCACCCTCTCCTCAAACACTCAATAACGCGCACCCTACCCTCAAACACTCAATAACCCGCACCATCTCCTCAAACACTCAATAACCCGCACCCTCCCCTGAAACACTCAATAACACGCACCCTCTCCTCACTCAATAACCCGCACCATTTCCACAAACACTCAATAACCCGCACCCTCCCCTCAAACACTCATAAACACGCACCCTCCTCTCAAATACTCATTAACCCGCACCCTCCCCTCAAACATTCAATAACCCGCACCCACCCATCAAACACTCAATAACCCGCACACAGCCCTCAAACACTCAATAACCAGCACGCTCCCCTCAAACACTCATTAACCCGCACCCTCCCCTCAAACACTCAAAAACCCACACCCTCCCCTCAAACACTCAATAACCAGCACCCACTCCTCAAAAACTCATAAACCCGCACCATCTCCACAAACACTCAATAACACGCACCCTCCCCTCAAACACTCAATAACCCACACACTCCCCTCAAACACTCAATAACCCGTACCCTTCAATCAAACACTCAATAAACCGCACCCTCCCCTCAAATACTCAATAAACCGCACCATCCCCTCACTCAATAACTCAAACACTCCCCCCAAACACTCAATAACCCATACCCACCTCTCAAAAACTCAAAAACCCGCACCCTCCCCTCAAACACTCAATAAACCGCACCCTCACCTCAAACACTCAATAACCCACACACTCCCCTCAAACACTTAATAATCCGCACTCTACCCTCAAACACTCAATTCCCCGCACCCTCCCCTCAAACACTCAATAACCCCCACCCTCCCCTCAAACACTCAGTAACCCGCACCCTCCTCTCAAACACTCAATAACCCGCACCCTCTCCACAAACACTCAATAAATCGCACCCTCCCCTCAAACACTCAATAACCCGCACCGTCCCCTCAAACACTCAATAACCCGCACCCTGCCCACAAACATTCAATAACCCGCAACCTCTCCTCAAAAAATAAATAACCCGTACCCTCCCCTCAAACACTCAATAACCCGCACCGTTCCAACAAACCCTCAATAACCTGAACCCTCCCCTCAAACACTCAATAACCCGCACCCTCTCCTCCAACAGTCAATAACCCGCACCCTCCCCTCAAACACTCAATAACCCTCAACCTCCCCTCAGACACTCAATAACCCGCACTCTCCCCTCAATCACTCAATAACCCGCACACTCCCCTGAAACACTCAATAACCCGCACCCTCCCCTCAAACACTCAATACCCCTCAACCTCCCCTCAAACACTCAATAACCCGCACCCACCCCTCAAACACTCAATAACCCGCACCCTCCCCTCAAACATTCAATAACCAGCACCCTCCCCTCAAACACTCAATAACACGCACCCTCCCCTCAAACACTCAATAACCCGCACCCTCCCCTCAAACACTCAATAACCCGCACCCTCCTCTCAAACTTTCAATAAACCGCACGCTCCCCTCAAAAACGCAATAACCCGCACACTCCCCTTAAACACTCAATAAACAGCACCCTCCGCTCAAACACTCAATAACCCGCCTCATCTCCTCAAACACTCAATAACCCGCACCCACCCCTCAAACACTCAATAACCCGCAACCTCCCTTCAAACACTCAATAACCCGCACACTCCCCTCAAACACTCAATAACCCGCACCCTCATCTCAAACACTCAATATCCCGCACCCCCCCCTCAAACACTCAATAACCCTCATCTTCCTCACAAACACTCAATAACCCGCAGCCTCCCCTCAAACACTCAATAACCCGCACCCACCCCTCAAACACTCAATAACCTGCACCCTCCTCTCAAACACTCAATAACCCGCACCATCCCCCCAAACACTCAATAACCCGCTCCCGCTCCTCAAACAATCAATAACCCGCACCCTCCCATCAAAGACTCAATAACCCGCATCCTCACCACAAACACTCAATAACCCGCAGCCTCCCCTCAAACAATCAATAACCAGCACCCTCCCCTCAAACACTCAATAACCCCCACCCATCCCTCAAACACTCAATAACACTCAGCCTCCCCCCAAACACTCAACAACCCGCACCATTACCTCAACATTCAATAACCCGCACACTCTCCTCAAACACTCAATAACCCGCACACTCCCCTCAAACATTCAATAACGTGTACCCTGCCCTGAAACACTCAATAACCGGCACACTCTCCTCAAACAATCAATAACCCGCACCCTCTCCTCAAACACTCAATAACCCTCACCCTCCACTCAAACACTCATTAAGCCGCACCCTCTCCTCAAACACTCAGTAACCCGCACCCTCCCCTCAAACAATCAATAACCCGCACGCTCCCCTCAAACACTCAATAACACGCAGCCTCCCCTCAAACACTCAATAACCCGCACCCACCCCTCAAACACTCAATAACCCGTACCCTCCCCTCAAACACTCAATATCCCGCACCCTCCCATCAAACACTCAATTACCCGCACTCTCCCCTCAAACACTCAATAACCCGCACGCTCCCCTAAAACACTCATTAACCCGCACCCTCCCCTCAAACACTCAATAATCCGCACCCTCACCTCAAACACTCAATAACCCGCACCCTCTCCTCAAACACTCAATAGCCCGCACCCTTTCCACAAACAATCAATAACCCGCACCCTCCTCTCAAACACTCAATAAACTGCACCCTCCCCTCAAACACTCAATAACCCGTACCCTCCACTCAAACACTCATAAACCCGCACCCTCCGCTCAAATACTCAATAACCCGCACCCTCCCCTCACTCAATAACTAGCACCCTCCCCTCAAACACTCTGTAACCCGCAGCATCCCCTCAAACAATCAATAACCCGCACCCTCACCTCAAACACTCAATAACCCTCAACCTCCACTCAAACACTCATTAAGCCGGACCCTCTCCTCAAACACTCAGTAACCCGCACCCTCCCCTCAAACATTCAATAACCCGCACCCTCCCCTCAAACACTCAATAACCCGCACCCTCCCCTCAAACACTCAATAACCCGCACCCTCCACTCAAACATTCAATAACCCGAACCCTCCCTTCAAACGGTCAATAACCCGCACCTTCCCCTCAAACACTCAATAACCCGCACTCTACCCTCAAACACTCAATTCCCCGCACCCTCCCCTCAAACACTCAATAACCCCCACCCTCCCCTCAAACACTCAGTAACCCGCACCCTCCTCTCAAACACTCAATAACCCGCACCCTCTCCACAAACACTCAATAAACCGCACCCTCCCCTCAAACACTCAATAACCCGCACCGTCCCCTCAAACACTCAATAACCCGCACCCTGCCCACAAACATTCAATAACCCGCAACCTCTCCTCAAAAAATAAATAACCCGTACCCTCCCCTCAAACACTCAATAACCCGCACCGTTCCAACAAACCCTCAATAACCTGAACCCTCCCCTCAAACACTCAATAACCCGCACCCTCTCCTCCAACAGTCAATAACCCGCACCCTCCCCTCAAACACTCAATAACCCTCAACCTCCCCTCAGACACTCAATAACCCGCACTCTCCCCTCAATCACTCAATAACCCGCACACTCCCCTGAAACACTCAATAACCCGCACCCTCCCCTCAAACACTCAATACCCCTCAACCTCCCCTCAAACACTCAATAACCCGCACCCACCCCTCAAACACTCAATAACCCGCACCCTCCCCTCAAACATTCAATAACCAGCACCCTCCCCTCAAACACTCAATAACACGCACCCTCCCCTCAAACACTCAATAACCCGCACCCTCCCCTCAAACACTCAATAACCCGCACCCTCCTCTCAAACTTTCAATAAACCGCACGCTCCCCTCAAAAACGCAATAACCCGCACACTCCCCTTAAACACTCAATAAACAGCACCCTCCACTCAAACACTCAATAACCCGCCCCATCTCCTCAAACACTCAATAACCCGCACCCACCCCTCAAACACTCAATAACCCGCAACCTCCCTTCAAACACTCAATAACCCGCACCCTCCCCTCAAACACTCAATAACCCGCACGCACAACGCAAACAATCAATAAACCGCACCCTCCCCACAAACACTCAATAACCCGCACCGTCCCATCAAACACTCAATAACCCGCACGCTCCTCTCAAAAATTCAATAATCCGCACCCTCTCCTCAAAAAATTAATAACCCGCACCCTCTCCTCAAACACTCAATAAGTCGCACCCTCCCCTCAAACCTTAATAACCTGTACCCTCCCCTCAAACACTCAATAACCCGCACCCTCCTCTCAAACACTCAATAACCCGCACCATCCCCTCAAACACTCAATAACCTGCACCCGCTCCTCAAACAATCAATAACCCGCACCCTCTCCTCAAACACTCAATAACCCTCACCCTCCACTCAAACACTCATTAAGCCGGACCCTCTCCTCAAACACTCAGTAACCCGCACCCTCCCCTCAAACACTCAATAACCCGCACGCTCCCCTCAAACACTCATTAACCCGCACCCTCCCCTCAAACACTCAATAATCCGCACCCTCTCCTCAAACACTCAATAACCCGCACCCTCTCCTCAAACACTCAATAACCCGCACCCTTTCCACAAACACTCAAAAACCCGCACCCTCCTCTCAAAAACTCAATAACCTGCACCCTCCCCTCAAACACTCAATAACCCGCACCCTCCCCTCAAACACTCAATAACCCGCACCCTCCTCTCAAACATTCAATAAACCGCACGCTCCCCTCAAAAACGCAATAACCCGCACACTCCCCTTAAACACTCAATAAACAGCACCCTCCACTCAAACACTCAATAACCCGCCCCATCTCCTCAAACACTCAATAACCCGCAGCCTCCCCTCAAACACTCAATAACCCGCACCCTCCCCTCAAACACTCAATAACACGTACCACCCACTCAAACACTCAATAACACGCACCCTCCCCTCAAACATTCAATAACCCGCACCCTCCCTTCAAACACTCAATAACCCGCACCCTCCCCTCAAACACTCAATAACCCGCACGCACCCCGCAAACAATCAATAAACCGCACCCTCCCCACAAACACTCAATAACCCGCACCGTCCCATCAAACACTCAATAACCCGCACGCTCCTCTCAAAAATTCAATAATCCGCACCCTCTCCTCAAAAAATTAATAACCCGCACCCTCTCCTCAAACACTCAATAAGTCGCACCCTCCCCCCAAAACCTCAATAACCTGTACCCTCCCCTCAAACACTCAATAACCCCCACCCTCCTCTCAAACACTCAGTAACCCGCACCATCCACTCAAACACTCAATAACCTGCACCCGCTCCTCAAACAATCAATAACCCGCAACCTCTCCTCAAACACTCAATAACCCTCACCCTCCACTCAAACACTCATTAAGCCGGACCCTCTCCTCAAACACTCAGTAACCCGCACCCTCCCCTCAAACACTCAATAACCCGCACGCTCCACTCAAACACTCAATAACACGCGGCCTCCCCTCAAACACTCAATAACCCGCACCCACCCCTCAAACACTCAATAACCCGTACCCTCCCATCAAACACTCAATAACCGGAACCCTCCCCTCAGACACTCAATAAACCGCACCCTCCCCTCAAACACTCAATAACACGCACCCTCCCCTCAAACACTCAATAACCCGCACCCTCCCCTCAAACACTCAATAACCCGCACCCTGCCCTCAAACACTCAATAACGCGCACCCTCCCCTCAAACACTCAATAACCCGCACCCTCCCCTCAAACACTCAATAAACCGCACCCTCCCCTCAAACAATCAATAACCCGCACCATTTCCACTAACACTCAATAACCCGCACCCTCCCCTCAAACACTCATAAAACCGCACCCTCCGCTCAAATACTCAATAACCCGCACCCTCCCCTCACTCATTAACTAGCACCCTCCCCTCAAACACTCTATAACCAGCAGCATCCCCTCAAACAATCAAAAACATGCACCCTCCCCTCAAACACTCAATAACCCACACCCACCCCTCAAACACTCAATAACCCGCACCCTCTCCTCAAACACTCAATAACGCGCCAGCTCACCTCAAACACTCAATAACCCGCACCCTCCCCTCAAAAACTCAATAACCCGCTCCCACCCCTCAAACTCTCAATTACCAGTAGCCTCTCCTCAAACTCTCAATAACCTGCACCCTCCCCTCAAACACTAAATAACCCGCATGCTCCCCTCAAACACTCAATAACACGCACCCTCCCCTCAAACACTCAATAACCCGCACCCTCCGCTCAAACACTCAATAACACGCACCCTCTGCTCAAACACTCAATAACCCGCAACCTCCCCTCAAACATTCAGTATCCCGCACCCTCCCCTCACTCAATAACGCGCACACTCCCCTCAAAAACTCAATAACCCGCACCCTCATCTCAAACACTCAATATCCCGCACCCTCCCCTCAAACACTCAATAACCCTCATCCTCCCCTCAAACACTCAATAACCCGCAGCCTGCCCTCAAACACTCAATAACCCGCACCTTCCCCTAAAACACTCAATAACCCGCACCATCTCCTCAAACACTCAATAACCCGCACCCTCCCCTCAAACACTCAATAACCCGCACCCTCCCCTCAAACACTCAATTACCCGCACTCTCCCCTCAAACACTCAATAACCCGCACGCTCCCCTCAAACACTCATTAACCCGCACCCTCCCCACAAACACTCAATAATCCGCACCCTCACCTCAAACACTCAATAACCCGCACCCTTTCCACAAACACTCAATAACCCGGACCCTTCTCACAAAAACTCAATAACCCGCCCCATCTCCTCAAACACTCAATAACGCGCACACTCCCCTCAAAAACTCAATAACCCGCACCCTCATCTCAAACACTCAATAACCCGCACACTCCCCTTAAACACTCAATAAACAGCACCCTCCACTCAAACACTCAATAACCCGCCCCATCTCCTCAAACACTCAATAACCCGCAGCCTCCCCTCAAACACTCAATAACCCGCACCCTCCCCTCAAACACTCAATAACACGTACCACCCACTCAAACACTCAATAACACGCACCCTCCCCTCAAACATTCAATAACCCGCACCCTCCCTTCAAACACTCAATAACCCGCACCCTCCCCTCAAACACTCAATAACCCGCACGCACCCCGCAAACAATCAATAAACCGCACCCTCCCCACAAACACTCAATAACCCGCACCGTCCCATCAAACACTCAATAACCCGCACGCTCCTCTCAAAAATTCAATAATCCGCACCCTCTCCTCAAAAAATTAATAACCCGCACCCTCTCCTCAAACACTCAATAAGTCGCACCCTCCCCCCAAAACCTCAATAACCTGTACCCTCCCCTCAAACACTCAATAACCCCCACCCTCCTCTCAAACACTCAGTAACCCGCACCATCCACTCAAACACTCAATAACCTGCACCCGCTCCTCAAACAATCAATAACCCGCAACCTCTCCTCAAACACTCAATAACCCTCACCCTCCACTCAAACACTCATTAAGCCGGACCCTCTCCTCAAACACTCAGTAACCCGCACCCTCCCCTCAAACACTCAATAACCCGCACGCTCCACTCAAACACTCAATAACACGCGGCCTCCCCTCAAACACTCAATAACCCGCACCCACCCCTCAAACACTCAATAACCCGTACCCTCCCATCAAACACTCAATAACCGGAACCCTCCCCTCAGACACTCAATAAACCGCACCCTCCCCTCAAACACTCAATAACACGCACCCTCCCCTCAAACACTCAATAACCCGCACCCTCCCCTCAAACACTCAATAACCCGCACCCTGCCCTCAAACACTCAATAACGCGCACCCTCCCCTCAAACACTCAATAACCCGCACCCTCCCCTCAAACACTCAATAAACCGCACCCTCCCCTCAAACAATCAATAACCCGCACCATTTCCACTAACACTCAATAACCCGCACCCTCCCCTCAAACACTCATAAAACCGCACCCTCCGCTCAAATACTCAATAACCCGCACCCTCCCCTCACTCATTAACTAGCACCCTCCCCTCAAACACTCTATAACCAGCAGCATCCCCTCAAACAATCAAAAACATGCACCCTCCCCTCAAACACTCAATAACCCACACCCACCCCTCAAACACTCAATAACCCGCACCCTCTCCTCAAACACTCAATAACGCGCCAGCTCACCTCAAACACTCAATAACCCGCACCCTCCCCTCAAAAACTCAATAACCCGCTCCCACCCCTCAAACTCTCAATTACCAGTAGCCTCTCCTCAAACTCTCAATAACCTGCACCCTCCCCTCAAACACTAAATAACCCGCATGCTCCCCTCAAACACTCAATAACACGCACCCTCCCCTCAAACACTCAATAACCCGCACCCTCCGCTCAAACACTCAATAACACGCACCCTCTGCTCAAACACTCAATAACCCGCAACCTCCCCTCAAACATTCAGTATCCCGCACCCTCCCCTCACTCAATAACGCGCACACTCCCCTCAAAAACTCAATAACCCGCACCCTCATCTCAAACACTCAATATCCCGCACCCTCCCCTCAAACACTCAATAACCCTCATCCTCCCCTCAAACACTCAATAACCCGCAGCCTGCCCTCAAACACTCAATAACCCGCACCTTCCCCTAAAACACTCAATAACCCGCACCATCTCCTCAAACACTCAATAACCCGCACCCTCCCCTCAAACACTCAATAACCCGCACCCTCCCCTCAAACACTCAATTACCCGCACTCTCCCCTCAAACACTCAATAACCCGCACGCTCCCCTCAAACACTCATTAACCCGCACCCTCCCCACAAACACTCAATAATCCGCACCCTCACCTCAAACACTCAATAACCCGCACCCTCTCCTCAAACACTCAATAACCCGCACCCTTTCCACAAACACTCAATAACCCGGACCCTTCTCACAAAAACTCAATAACCTGCACCCTCCCCTCAAACACTCAATAACCCGCACCATCTCCTCAAACACTGAATAACCCGCACCCACCCCTCAAACACTCAATAACCAGCACGTTCCCCTCAATCACTCATTAACACGCACCCTCCCCTCAAACACTCAAAAACCCATACCCTCCCCTCAAACACTCAATAACGAGCACCCTCTCCTCAAAAACTCAAAAACCCGCACCCTCTCCACAAACATTCAATAACCCGCACCCTCCCCTCAAGCACTCAATAACCTGCACCCTCCCCTCAAATACTCATTAACCCGTACCACCCACTCAAACACTCAATAACACGCACCCTCCCCTCAAAGATTCAATAACCCGCATCCTCACCTCAAACACTCAATATCACGCACCCTCCCCTCAAACACTCAATAACCCGCACCCTCCCCTCAAACATTCAATAACCCGCATCCTCCCCACAAACACTCAATAACCCGCACCGTCCCATCAAACACTCAATAACCCGCACGCTCCTCTCAAAAATTCAATAATCCGCACCCTCTCCTCAAAAAATTAATAACCCGCACCCTCTCCTCAAACACTCAATAAGTCGCACCCTCCCCCCAAACCCTCAATAACCTGTACCCTCCCCTCAAACACTCAATAACCCGCACCCTCCTCTCAAACACTCAATAACCCGCACCATCCCCTCAAACACTCAATAACCTGCACCCGCTCCTCAAACAATCAATAACCCGCACCCTCTCCTCAAACACTCAATAACCCTCACCCTCCACTCAAACACTCATTAAGCCGGACCCTCTCCTCAAACACTCAGTATCCCGCACCCTCCCCTCAAACTCTCAATAACCCGCACGCTCCACTCAAACACTCAATAACACGCGGCCTCCCCTCAAACACTCAATAACCCGCACCCACCCATCAAACACTCAATAACCTGTACCCTCCCATCAAACACTCAATAACCGTCACCCTCTCCTCAGACACTCAATAAACCACACCCTCCCCTCAAACACTCAATAACCCGCACCCTCCCCTCAAACACTCAATAACGCGCACCCTCCACTCAAACACTCAATAACCCGCACCCTGACCTCAAACACTCAATAACGCGCACCCTCCCCTCAAACACTCAATAACCCGCACCCTCCCCTCAAACACTCAATAAACCGCACCCTCCCCTCAAACACTCAATAACCCGCACCATTTCCACAAACACTCAATAACCCGCACCCTCCCCTCAAACACTCATAAACCCGCACCCTCCGCTCAAATACTCAATAACCCGCACCCTCCCCTCACTCATTAACTAGCACCCTCCCCTCAAACACTCTATAACCCGCAGCATCCCCTCAAACAATCAAAAACACGCACCCTCCCCTCAATCACTCAATAACCCACACCCACCCCTCAAACACTCAATAACCCGCACCCTCTCCTCAAACACTCAATAACGCGCCAGCTCCCCTCAAACACTCAATAACCCGCACACTTTCCACAAACACTCAATAACCCGCACCCTAGTCTCAAAAACTCAATAACCTGCACCATCCCCTCAAACACTCAATAACCCGTACCCTCCACTCAAACACTCATAAAGCCGCACCCTCTGCTGAAATACTCAATAACCCGCACCCTCCCCTCACTCAATAACTAGCAGCCTCCCCTCAAAACTCTGTAACCCGCAGCATCCCCTCAAACAATCAATAACACGCACCCTCCCCTCAAACACTCAATAACCCACACCCTCCCCTCAAACACTCAATAAACCCCACCGTCCCCTCAAACACTCAATAACCCGCACCCTCCGCTCAAACACTCAATAACCCGCACCCTCCCCACAAACACTCAATAACCCGCACCTTGCCCTCAAACACTCAATAACGAACACCCTCCCTTCAAACATTCAATAACCCGCACCCTCCCCTCAAACACTCAATAAACAGCACCATCCCCTCAAACACTCAATAAACCGCACCCTCCCCTCAAACACTCAATAACCCGCACCCTCCCCTCAAACACTGAATAACCCACACCATCTCCTCAAACACTCAATAACCCGCACTCTCCCCTCAAACACTCAATAACCTGCACTCTCCCCTCAAACACTCATTAACCCGCACCCTCCCCTCAAACACTCAATAATCCGCACCCTCCCCTCAAACACTCAATAACCCGCACCCTCTCCTCAAACACTCAATAACCCGCACCCTTTCCACAAACACTCAATAACCCGCACCCTCCCCTCAAACACTCAATAACCCGCAACCACCACTCATACACTCAATAACCCGTTCCCTCCACTCAAACACTCATAAACCCGCACCCTCCGCTCAAATACTCAATAACCCGCACCCTCCCCTCAAATACTCAATAACCCGCACCCTCCCCTCACTCAATAACTCAAACCCTCCACCCAAACGCTCAATAACCCGTACCCTCCGCTCAAAGACTCAATAACCCGCACCCTCCCCTCAAACAATCAATAACCCGCACCCTCTCCTCAAACAATCAATAACCCGCACCCTCCCCTCAAAGATTCAATAACCCGTATCCTCACCTCAAACACTCAATATTCCGCACCCTCCCCCCAAACACTCAACAACCAACATCCACCCCTCAAACACTTAATAACCCGCATGCTCCCCTCAAACACTCAATAACACGCACCCTCCCCTCAAACACTCAATAACCCGCACCCTCCGCTCAAACACTCAATAACACGCACCCTCCACTCAAACACTCAATAACCCGCAACCTCCCCTCAAACATTCAATATCCCGCACCCTCCCCTCAATCACTCAATAACACGCACACTCCCCTCAAACACTCAATAACCCGCACCCTCATCTCAAACACTCAATATCCCGCACCCCCCCCTCAAACACTCAATAACCCTCATCTTCCTCACAAACACTCAATAACCCGCAGCCTCCCCTCAAACACTCAATAACCCGCACCCACCCCTCAAACACTCAATAACCTGCACCCTCCTCTCAAACACTCAATAACCCGCACCATCCCCCCAAACACTCAATAACCCGCTCCCGCTCCTCAAACAATCAATAACCCGCACCCTCCCATCAAAGACTCAATAACCCGCATCCTCACCACAAACACTCAATAACCCGCAGCCTCCCCTCAAACAATCAATAACCAGCACCCTCCCCTCAAACACTCAATAACGCCCACCCATCCCTCAAACACTCAATAACACTCAGCCTCCCCCCAAACACTCAACAACCCGCACCATTACCTCAACATTCAATAACCCGCACACTCTCCTCAAACACTCAATAACCCGCACACTCCCCTCAAACATTCAATAACGTGTACCCTGCACTGAAACACTCAATAACCGGCACACTCTCCTCAAACAATCAATAACCCGCACCCTCTCCTCAAACACTCAATAACCCTCACCCTCCACTCAAACACTCATTAAGCCGCACCCTCTCCTCAAACACTCAGTAACCCGCACCCTCCCCTCAAACAATCAATAACCCGCACGCTCCCCTCAAACACTCAATAACACGCAGCCTCCCCTCAAACACTCAATAACCCGCACCCACCCCTCAAACACTCAATAACCCGTACCCTCCCCTCAAACACTCAATATCCCGCACCCTCCCATCAAACACTCAATTACCCGCACTCTCCCCTCAAACACTCAATAACCCGCACGCTCCCCTAAAACACTCATTAACCCGCACCCTCCCCTCAAACACTCAATAATCCGCACCCTCACCTCAAACACTCAATAACCCGCACCCTCTCCTCAAACACTCAATAGCCCGCACCCTTTCCACAAACAATCAATAACCCGCACCCTCCTCTCAAACACTCAATAAACTGCACCCTCCCCTCAAACACTCAATAACCCGTACCCTCCACTCAAACACTCATAAACCCGCACCCTCCGCTCAAATACTCAATAACCCGCACCCTCCCCTCACTCAATAACTAGCACCCTCCCCTCAAACACTCTGTAACCCGCAGCATCCCCTCAAACAATCAATAACCCGCACCCTCACCTCAAACACTCAATAACCCTCAACCTCCACTCAAACACTCATTAAGCCGGACCCTCTCCTCAAACACTCAGTAACCCGCACCCTCCCCTCAAACATTCAATAACCCGCACCCTCCCCTCAAACACTCAATAACCCGCACCCTCCCCTCAAACACTCAATAACCCGCACCCTCCACTCAAACATTCAATAACCCGAACCCTCCCTTCAAACGGTCAATAACCCGCACCTTCCCCTCAAACACTCAATAACCCGCACTCTACCCTCAAACACTCAATTCCCCGCACCCTCCCCTCAAACACTCAATAACCCCCACCCTCCCCTCAAACACTCAGTAACCCGCACCCTCCTCTCAAACACTCAATAACCCGCACCCTCTCCACAAACACTCAATAAACCGCACCCTCCCCTCAAACACTCAATAACCCGCACCGTCCCCTCAAACACTCAATAACCCGCACCCTGCCCACAAACATTCAATAACCCGCAACCTCTCCTCAAAAAATAAATAACCCGTACCCTCCCCTCAAACACTCAATAACCCGCACCGTTCCAACAAACCCTCAATAACCTGAACCCTCCCCTCAAACACTCAATAACCCGCACCCTCTCCTCCAACAGTCAATAACCCGCACCCTCCCCTCAAACACTCAATAACCCTCAACCTCCCCTCAGACACTCAATAACCCGCACTCTCCCCTCAATCACTCAATAACCCGCACACTCCCCTGAAACACTCAATAACCCGCACCCTCCCCTCAAACACTCAATACCCCTCAACCTCCCCTCAAACACTCAATAACCCGCACCCACCCCTCAAACACTCAATAACCCGCACCCTCCCCTCAAACATTCAATAACCAGCACCCTCCCCTCAAACACTCAATAACACGCACCCTCCCCTCAAACACTCAATAACCCGCACCCTCCCCTCAAACACTCAATAACCCGCACCCTCCTCTCAAACTTTCAATAAACCGCACGCTCCCCTCAAAAACGCAATAACCCGCACACTCCCCTTAAACACTCAATAAACAGCACCCTCCACTCAAACACTCAATAACCCGCCCCATCTCCTCAAACACTCAATAACCCGCACCCACCCCTCAAACACTCAATAACCCGCAACCTCCCTTCAAACACTCAATAACCCGCACCCTCCCCTCAAACACTCAATAACCCGCACGCACAACGCAAACAATCAATAAACCGCACCCTCCCCACAAACACTCAATAACCCGCACCGTCCCATCAAACACTCAATAACCCGCACGCTCCTCTCAAAAATTCAATAATCCGCACCCTCTCCTCAAAAAATTAATAACCCGCACCCTCTCCTCAAACACTCAATAAGTCGCACCCTCCCCTCAAACCTTAATAACCTGTACCCTCCCCTCAAACACTCAATAACCCGCACCCTCCTCTCAAACACTCAATAACCCGCACCATCCCCTCAAACACTCAATAACCTGCACCCGCTCCTCAAACAATCAATAACCCGCACCCTCTCCTCAAACACTCAATAACCCTCACCCTCCACTCAAACACTCATTAAGCCGGACCCTCTCCTCAAACACTCAGTAACCCGCACCCTCCCCTCAAACACTCAATAACCCGCACGCTCCCCTCAAACACTCATTAACCCGCACCCTCCCCTCAAACACTCAATAATCCGCACCCTCTCCTCAAACACTCAATAACCCGCACCCTCTCCTCAAACACTCAATAACCCGCACCCTTTCCACAAACACTCAAAAACCCGCACCCTCCTCTCAAAAACTCAATAACCTGCACCCTCCCCTCAAACACTCAATAACCCGCACCCTCCCCTCAAACACTCAATAACCCGCACCCTCCTCTCAAACATTCAATAAACCGCACGCTCCCCTCAAAAACGCAATAACCCGCACACTCCCCTTAAACACTCAATAAACAGCACCCTCCACTCAAACACTCAATAACCCGCCCCATCTCCTCAAACACTCAATAACCCGCAGCCTCCCCTCAAACACTCAATAACCCGCACCCTCCCCTCAAACACTCAATAACACGTACCACCCACTCAAACACTCAATAACACGCACCCTCCCCTCAAACATTCAATAACCCGCACCCTCCCTTCAAACACTCAATAACCCGCACCCTCCCCTCAAACACTCAATAACCCGCACGCACCCCGCAAACAATCAATAAACCGCACCCTCCCCACAAACACTCAATAACCCGCACCGTCCCATCAAACACTCAATAACCCGCACGCTCCTCTCAAAAATTCAATAATCCGCACCCTCTCCTCAAAAAATTAATAACCCGCACCCTCTCCTCAAACACTCAATAAGTCGCACCCTCCCCCCAAAACCTCAATAACCTGTACCCTCCCCTCAAACACTCAATAACCCCCACCCTCCTCTCAAACACTCAGTAACCCGCACCATCCACTCAAACACTCAATAACCTGCACCCGCTCCTCAAACAATCAATAACCCGCAACCTCTCCTCAAACACTCAATAACCCTCACCCTCCACTCAAACACTCATTAAGCCGGACCCTCTCCTCAAACACTCAGTAACCCGCACCCTCCCCTCAAACACTCAATAACCCGCACGCTCCACTCAAACACTCAATAACACGCGGCCTCCCCTCAAACACTCAATAACCCGCACCCACCCCTCAAACACTCAATAACCCGTACCCTCCCATCAAACACTCAATAACCGGAACCCTCCCCTCAGACACTCAATAAACCGCACCCTCCCCTCAAACACTCAATAACACGCACCCTCCCCTCAAACACTCAATAACCCGCACCCTCCCCTCAAACACTCAATAACCCGCACCCTGCCCTCAAACACTCAATAACGCGCACCCTCCCCTCAAACACTCAATAACCCGCACCCTCCCCTCAAACACTCAATAAACCGCACCCTCCCCTCAAACAATCAATAACCCGCACCATTTCCACTAACACTCAATAACCCGCACCCTCCCCTCAAACACTCATAAAACCGCACCCTCCGCTCAAATACTCAATAACCCGCACCCTCCCCTCACTCATTAACTAGCACCCTCCCCTCAAACACTCTATAACCAGCAGCATCCCCTCAAACAATCAAAAACATGCACCCTCCCCTCAAACACTCAATAACCCACACCCACCCCTCAAACACTCAATAACCCGCACCCTCTCCTCAAACACTCAATAACGCGCCAGCTCACCTCAAACACTCAATAACCCGCACCCTCCCCTCAAAAACTCAATAACCCGCTCCCACCCCTCAAACTCTCAATTACCAGTAGCCTCTCCTCAAACTCTCAATAACCTGCACCCTCCCCTCAAACACTAAATAACCCGCATGCTCCCCTCAAACACTCAATAACACGCACCCTCCCCTCAAACACTCAATAACCCGCACCCTCCGCTCAAACACTCAATAACACGCACCCTCTGCTCAAACACTCAATAACCCGCAACCTCCCCTCAAACATTCAGTATCCCGCACCCTCCCCTCACTCAATAACGCGCACACTCCCCTCAAAAACTCAATAACCCGCACCCTCATCTCAAACACTCAATATCCCGCACCCTCCCCTCAAACACTCAATAACCCTCATCCTCCCCTCAAACACTCAATAACCCGCAGCCTGCCCTCAAACACTCAATAACCCGCACCTTCCCCTAAAACACTCAATAACCCGCACCATCTCCTCAAACACTCAATAACCCGCACCCTCCCCTCAAACACTCAATAACCCGCACCCTCCCCTCAAACACTCAATTACCCGCACTCTCCCCTCAAACACTCAATAACCCGCACGCTCCCCTCAAACACTCATTAACCCGCACCCTCCCCACAAACACTCAATAATCCGCACCCTCACCTCAAACACTCAATAACCCGCACCCTCTCCTCAAACACTCAATAACCCGCACCCTTTCCACAAACACTCAATAACCCGGACCCTTCTCACAAAAACTCAATAACCTGCACCCTCCCCTCAAACACTCAATAACCCGCACCATCTCCTCAAACACTGAATAACCCGCACCCACCCCTCAAACACTCAATAACCAGCACGTTCCCCTCAATCACTCATTAACACGCACCCTCCCCTCAAACACTCAAAAACCCATACCCTCCCCTCAAACACTCAATAACGAGCACCCTCTCCTCAAAAACTCAAAAACCCGCACCCTCTCCACAAACATTCAATAACCCGCACCCTCCCCTCAAGCACTCAATAACCTGCACCCTCCCCTCAAATACTCATTAACCCGTACCACCCACTCAAACACTCAATAACACGCACCCTCCCCTCAAAGATTCAATAACCCGCATCCTCACCTCAAACACTCAATATCACGCACCCTCCCCTCAAACACTCAATAACCCGCACCCTC
Source organism: Cetorhinus maximus (assembly GCF_964194155.1). Lineage (NCBI taxonomy): Eukaryota > Metazoa > Chordata > Chondrichthyes > Lamniformes > Cetorhinidae > Cetorhinus > Cetorhinus maximus. The sequence continues at coordinate 3,055 of NW_027599276.1, read as the reverse complement.
CCCTCAAACATTCAATAACCCGCATCCTCCCCACAAACACTCAATAACCCGCACCGTCCCATCAAACACTCAATAACCCGCACGCTCCTCTCAAAAATTCAATAATCCGCACCCTCTCCTCAAAAAATTAATAACCCGCACCCTCTCCTCAAACACTCAATAAGTCGCACCCTCCCCCCAAACCCTCAATAACCTGTACCCTCCCCTCAAACACTCAATAACCCGCACCCTCCTCTCAAACACTCAATAACCCGCACCATCCCCTCAAACACTCAATAACCTGCACCCGCTCCTCAAACAATCAATAACCCGCACCCTCTCCTCAAACACTCAATAACCCTCCCCCTCCACTCAAACACTCATTAAGCCGGACCCTCTCCTCAAACACTCAGTATCCCGCACCCTCCCCTCAAACTCTCAATAACCCGCACGCTCCACTCAAACACTCAATAACACGCGGCCTCCCCTCAAACACTCAATAACCCGCACCCACCCATCAAACACTCAATAACCTGTACCCTCCCATCAAACACTCAATAACCGTCACCCTCTCCTCAGACACTCAATAAACCACACCCTCCCCTCAAACACTCAATAACCCGCACCCTCCCCACAAACACTCAATAACGCGCACCCTCCACTCAAACACTCAATAACCCGCACCCTGACCTCAAACACTCAATAACGCGCACCCTCCCCTCAAACACTCAATAACCCGCACCCTCCCCTCAAACACTCAATAAACCGCACCCTCCCCTCAAACACTCAATAACCCGCACCATTTCCACAAACACTCAATAACCCGCACCCTCCCCTCAAACACTCATAAACCCGCACCCTCCGCTCAAATACTCAATAACCCGCACCCTCCCCTCACTCATTAACTAGCACCCTCCCCTCAAACACTCTATAACCCGCAGCATCCCCTCAAACAATCAAAAACACGCACCCTCCCCTCAATCACTCAATAACCCACACCCACCCCTCAAACACTCAATAACCCGCACCCTCTCCTCAAACACTCAATAACGCGCCAGCTCCCCTCAAACACTCAATAACCCGCACACTTTCCACAAACACTCAATAACCCGCACCCTAGTCTCAAAAACTCAATAACCTGCACCATCCCCTCAAACACTCAATAACCCGTACCCTCCACTCAAACACTCATAAAGCCGCACCCTCTGCTGAAATACTCAATAACCCGCACCCTCCCCTCACTCAATAACTAGCAGCCTCCCCTCAAAACTCTGTAACCCGCAGCATCCCCTCAAACAATCAATAACACGCACCCTCCCCTCAAACACTCAATAACCCACACCCTCCCCTCAAACACTCAATAAACCCCACCGTCCCCTCAAACACTCAATAACCCGCACCCTCCGCTCAAACACTCAATAACCCGCACCCTCCCCACAAACACTCAATAACCCGCACCTTGCCCTCAAACACTCAATAACGAACACCCTCCCTTCAAACATTCAATAACCCGCACCCTCCCCTCAAACACTCAATAAACAGCACCATCCCCTCAAACACTCAATAAACCGCACCCTCCCCTCAAACACTCAATAACCCGCACCCTCCCCTCAAACACTGAATAACCCACACCATCTCCTCAAACACTCAATAACCCGCACCCTCCCCTCAAACACACAAGTACCCGCACTCTCCCCTCAAACACTCAATAACCTGCACTCTCCCCTCAAACACTCATTAACCCGCACCCTCCCCTCAAACACTCAATAATCCGCACCCTCCCCTCAAACACTCAATAACCCGCACCCTCTCCTCAAACACTCAATAACCCGCACCCTTTCCACAAACACTCAATAACCCGCACCCTCCCCTCAAACACTCAATAACCCGCAACCACCACTCATACACTCAATAACCCGTACCCTCCACTCAAACACTCATAAACCCGCACCCTCCGCTCAAATACTCAATAACCCGCACCCTCCCCTCAAATACTCAATAACCCGCACCCTCCCCTCACTCAATAACTCAAACCCTCCACCCAAACGCTCAATAACCCGTACCCTCCGCTCAAAGACTCAATAACCCGCACCCTCCCCTCAAACAATCAATAACCCGCACCCTCTCCTCAAACAATCAATAACCCGCACCCTCCCCTCAAAGATTCAATAACCCGTATCCTCACCTCAAACACTCAATATTCCGCACCCTCCCCCCAAACACTCAACAACCAACATCCACCCCTCAAACACTTAATAACCCGCATGCTCCCCTCAAACACTCAATAACACGCACCCTCCCCTCAAACACTCAATAACCCGCACCCTCCGCTCAAACACTCAATAACACGCACCCTCCACTCAAACACTCAATAATCCGCAACCTCCCCTCAAACATTCAATATCCCGCACCCTCCCCTCAATCACTCAATAACACGCACACTCCCCTCAAACACTCAATAACCCGCACCCTCATCTCAAACACTCAATATCCCGCACCCCCCCCTCAAACACTCAATAACCCTCATCTTCCTCACAAACACTCAATAACCCGCAGCCTCCCCTCAAACACTCAATAACCCGCACCCACCCCTCAAACACTCAATAACCTGCACCCTCCTCTCAAACACTCAATAACCCGCACCATCCCCCCAAACACTCAATAACCCGCTCCCGCTCCTCAAACAATCAATAACCCGCACCCTCCCATCAAAGACTCAATAACCCGCATCCTCACCACAAACACTCAATAACCCGCAGCCTCCCCTCAAACAATCAATAACCAGCACCCTCCCCTCAAACACTCAATAACCCCCACCCATCCCTCAAACACTCAATAACACTCAGCCTCCCCCCAAACACTCAACAACCCGCACCATTACCTCAACATTCAATAACCCGCACACTCTCCTCAAACACTCAATAACCCGCACACTCCCCTCAAACATTCAATAACGTGTACCCTGCCCTGAAACACTCAATAACCGGCACACTCTCCTCAAACAATCAATAACCCGCACCCTCTCCTCAAACACTCAATAACCCTCACCCTCCACTCAAACACTCATTAAGCCGCA
>NW_027599275.1:0-28809 GCF_964194155.1 Cetorhinus maximus | reverse complement strand
TCTGTCTCTCGCTTTCTCTGTCTCTCTCGCTTTCTCTCTCTCACTTTCTCTGTCTCTCTCGCTTTCTCTGTCTCTCTCGCTTTCTCTTTCTCTCTCGCTTTCTCTGTCTCTCTCTCTTTCTCTGTCTCTCTCGCTTTCTCTGTCTCTCGCTTTCTCAGTCTCTCTCGCTTTCTCTGCTTCTCTTGCTTTCTCTCTCTCTCGCTTTCTCTGTCTCTCTCGCTTTCTCTGCCTCTCTCGCTTTCTCTGCCTCTCACATTCTTTGTTTCTCTCGCTTTCTCTGCCTCTCTCGCTTTCTCTGCCTCTCTCGCTTTCTCTCCCTCTCGCTTTCTCTCTCTCTCTCGCTTTCTCTGTCTCTCTCGCTTTCTCTCTCTCTCTCGCTTTCTCTGCCTCTCTCGCTTTCTCTGTCTCTCTTGCTTTCTCTGCCTCTCTCGCTTTCTCTGTCTATCGCTTTCTCTGTCTCTCTCGCTTTCTCTGCCTCTCTCGCTTTCTCTGCCTCTCTTGCTTTATCTGTCTCTCGCGTTCTCTGTCTCTCTCGCTTTCTCTGTCTCTCTCGCTTTCTCTGTCTCTCCCGCTTTCTCTGCCTCTCTCACATTCTCTCTCTCTCTCGCTATCTCTGCCTCTCTCGCTTTCTTTACCTCTCTCTCTTTCTATGCCTCTCTCGCTTTCTCTGTCTCTCTTGCTTTCTCTGCCTCTCTCGCTTTCTCTCTCTCACTTTCTCTGTCTATCTCGCTTTCTCTGTGTTTCTCGCTTTCTCTGTCTCTTGCTTTCTCTGCCTCTCTCGCTTTCTCTGTCGCTCTCGTTTTCTCTGCCTCTCTCGCTTTCTCTGCCTCTCTCGCTTTCTCTGTCTCTCACGCTTTCTCTGCCTCTCTCGCTTTCTCTGTCTCTCTCGCTTTCTCTGTCTCTCGCTTTCTCAGTCTCTCTCGCTTTCTCTGTCTCTCTCGCTTTCTCTGTCTCTCCTGCTTTCTCTGTCTCTCCCGCTTTCTCTGCCTCTCTCACTTTCTCTGTCTCTCTCACATTCTTTGCCTCTCTCGATTTCTCTGCCTCTCTCGCTTTCTCTCCCTCTCGCTTTCTCTCTCTCTCTCGCTTTCTCTGTCTCTCTCGCTTTCTCAGTCTCTCTCGCTTTCTCTCTCTCTCTCTCTTTCTCTGTCTCTCTCGCTTTATCTACCTCTCTCGCTTTCTCTTTCTCTCTCGCTTTCTCTGTCTCTCTCGCTTTCTCTGTCTCTCTCTCTTTCTCTGTCTCTCTCTTTTTCTCTGTCTGTCTTGCTTTCTCTGCCTCTCTCGCTTTCTCTGTCTCTCGCTTTCTCTGCCTCTCTCGCTTTCTCTGTCTCTCTCGCTTTCTCTGTCTGTCTTGCTTTCTCTGCCTCTCTCGCTTTCTCTGTCTCTCGCTTTCTCTGTCTCTCTCGCTTTCTCTGCCTCTCTCGCTTTCTCTGCCTCTCTCACATTCTTTGCCTCTCTCGCTTTCTCTGCCTCTCTCGCTTTTTCTGACTCTCTTGCTTTCTCTGCCACCCTCGCTTTCTCTGCCCCTCTCACTTTCTCTCTCTCTCTCTCGCTTTCTCTGTCTCTCTCGCTTTCTCTCTCTCTCGCTTTCTCTGCCTCTCTCGCTTTCTCTGCATCTCTCACATTCTGTCTCTCTCTCGCTTTCTCTGTCTCTCTCGCTTTCTCTGCCTCTCTCGCTTTCTCTGTCTCTCCCGCTTTCTCTGCATCTCTCACATTCTCTCTGTCTCTCGCTTTCTCTCTCTCTCTCTCGCTTTCTCGGTCTCTCTCGCTTTCTCTCTCTCGCTTTCTCTGTCTCTCTCACTTTCTCTGTCTCTCTCGCTTTCTCTGTCTCTATCGCTTTCTCTGTCTCTCTCGCTTTCTCTCTCTCTCGCTTTCTGTGTCTCTCTCGCTTTCTCTGTCTCTCTCGCTTTCTCTACCTCTCTCGCTTTCTCTGTCTCTCTCGCTTTCTCTACCTCTCTCGCTTTCTCTTTCTCTCTCGCTTTCTCTGTCTCTCTCTCTTTCTCTGTCTCTCTCGCTTTCTCTGTCTCTCGCTTTCTCAGTCTCTCTCGCTTTCTCTGTTTCTCTTGCTTTCTCTCTCTCTCGCTTTCTCTGTCTCTCTCGCTTTCTCTGCCTCTCTCGCTTTCTCTGCCTCTCACATTCTTTGTCTCTCTCGCTTTCTCTGCCTCTCTCGCTTTCTCTGCCTCTCTCGCTTTCTCTCCCTCTCGCTTTCTCTCTCTCTCTCGCTTTCTCTGTCTCTCTCGCTTTCTCTCTCTCTCTCGCTTTCTCTGCCTCTCTCGCTTTCTCTGTCTCTCTTGCTTTCTCTGCCTCTCTCGCTTTCTCTGTCTATCGCTTTCTCTGTCTCTCTCGCTTTCTCTGCCTCTCTCGCTTTCTCTGTCTCTCTCGCTTTCTCTGTCTCTCTCGCTTTCTCGGTCTCTCTCGCTTTCTCTGCCTCTCTCGCTTTCTCTGTCTCTCTCGCTTTCTCTGTATCTCTCACTTTCTCTGCCTCTCTCACTTTCTCTGTCTCTCGCTTTCTCTGTCTCTCTCGCTTTCTCTGTCTCTCTCGCTTTCTCTGTCTCTCTCGCTTTCTCTGTCTCTCGCTTTCTCTGTCTCTCTCGCTTTCTCTCTCTCACTTTCTATGTCTCTCTCGCTTTCTCTGTCTCTCGCTTTCTCTGTCTCTCTCGCTTTCTCTCTCTCACTTTCTCTGTCTCTCTCGCTTTCTCTGTCTCTCGCTTTCTCTGTCTCTCTCGCTTTCTCTCTCTCACTTTCTCTGTCTCTCGCTTTCTCTGTTTCTCTCGCTTTCTCTGTCTCTCTCGCTTTCTCTGTCTCTCTCGCTTTCTCTGTCTCTCTCGCTTTCTCTGTCTCTCTCGCTTTCTCTGCCTCTCTCGCTTTCTCTGTCTCTCTCGCTTTCTCTGTCTCTCGCTTTCTCTGTCTCTCTCGCTTTCTCTGTCTCTCTCGCTTTCTCTGTCTCTATCGCTTTCTCTGTCTCTCTCGCTTTCTCTCTCTCTCGCTTTCTCTGTCTCTATCGCTTTCTCTGTCTCTCTCGCTTTCTCTGTCTCTCTCGCTTTCTCTGTCTCTCTCGCTTTCTCTACCTCTCTCGCTTTCTCTGCCTCTCTCGCTTTCTCTGCCTCTCTTGCTTTATCTGTCTCTCGCGTTATCAGTCTCTCTCGCTTTCTCTGTCTCTCTCGCTTTCTCTGTCTCTCCCGCTTTCTCTGCCTCTCTCACATTCTCTCTCTCTCTCGCTATCTCTGCCTCTCTCGCTTTCTCTGCCTCTCTCGCTTTCTCTGCCTCTCTTGCTTTATCTGTCTCTCGCGTTCTCAGTCTCTCTCGCTTTCTCTGTCTCTCTCGCTTTCTCTGTCTCTCCCGCTTTCTCTGCCTCTCTCACATTCTCTCTCTCTCTCGCTATCTCTGCCTCTCTCGCTTTCTTTACCTATCTCGCTTTCTCTGCCTCTCTTGCTTTCTCTGTCTCTCTTGCTTTCTCTGCCTCTCTCGCTTTCTCTCTCTCACTTTCTCTGTCTCTCTCGCTTTCTCTGTGTTTCTCGCTTTCTCTGTCTCTCGCTTTCTCTGTCTCTCTCGCTTTCTCAGTCTCTCCCGCTTTCTCTGCCTCTCTCACATTCTCTCTCTCTCTCGCTTTCTCTGTCTCTCCCGCTTTCTCTGCCTCTCCCACATTCTCTCTCTCTCTCGCTATCTCTGCCTCTCTCGCTTTCTTTACCTCTCTCGCTTTCTCTGCCTCTCTCGCTTTCTCTGTCTCTCTTGCTTTCTCTGCCTCTCTCGCTTTCTCTCTCTCACTTTCTCTGTCTCTCTCGCTTTCTCTGTGTTTCTCGCTTTCTCTGTCTCTCGCTTTCTCTGTCTCTCTCGCTTTCTCAGTCTCTCCCGCTTTCTCTGCCTCTCTCACATTCTCTGCCTCTCTCGCTTTCTCTGCATCTCTCACATTCTGTCTCTCTCTCGCTTTCTCTGTCTCTCTCGCTTTCTCTGCCTCTCTCGCTTTCTCTGTCTCTCCCGCTTTCTCTGCATCTCTCACATTCTCTCTGTCTCTCGCTTTCTCTGTCTCTCTCGCTTTCTCTGCCTCTCTCGCTTTCTCTGTCTCTCTCGCTTTCTCTGTCTCTCTCGCTTTCTCTGCCTCTCTCACTTTCTCTGCCTCTCTCACATTCTTTGCCTCTCTCGCTTTCTCTGCCTCTCTCACTTTATCTGCCACTCTCGCTTTCTCTCCCTCTCGCTTTCTCTGTCTCTCTCGCTTTCTCTCTCCCGCTTTCTCTGCCTCTCTCGCATTCTCTGTCTCTCACTCTTTCTCTCTTTTTCCCTTTCTCTTTCTCTCTCTTTCCCTCTCGCTCCCTTTCTCTCTCTCTCTCTTTCTCTCTCTCTCTCTTTCTCTGTCTCTCGCTTTCTCTGTCTCTCTCGCTTTCTCTCTCTCACTTTCTCTGTCTCTCGCTTTCTCTGTCTCACTCGCTTTCTCCGTCTCTCTCGCTTTCTCTGTCTCTCGCTTTCTCTGTCTAACTCGCTTTCTCTGTCTCTCTCGCTTTCTCTGTCTCTCTCACTTTCTCTGTCTCTCTCGCTTTCTCTGTCTCTCGCTTTCTCTGTCTCTCTCGCTTTCTCTCTCTCACTTTCTCTCTCTCTCGCTTTCTCTGTCTCTCTCGCTTTCTCTGCCTCTCTCACTTTCTCTGCCTCTCTCGATTTCTCTGTCTCTCTCGCTTTCTCTCTATCTCTGCCTTTCTCTTTCTCTCGCTTTCCCTCTCGTCCCTTTTTCAATCTCTCTCTTTCTCTCTCTCTCTCTTTCTCTGCCTCTCGCTTTCTCTGTCTAACTCACTTTGTCTGTCTCGCTTTCTCTCTCTTTTGTTTTTTATATCTCTGTCACTTTCTCTCTCTCTCGTTTGCTCTGTCTCTCTCGCTTTCTATGCCTCTCTGGCTTTCTCTGCCTCTCTCCCTTTCTCTCTCTCTCGCTTTCTCTGTCTCTCTCGCTTTCTCTGTCTCTCTCGCTTTCTCTGCCTCTCACTTTCTCTGTCTCTCTCGTTTTCTCTGTCTCTCTCGCTTTCTCTGCCTCTCACTTTCTCTGTCTCTCTCGCTTTTTCTGCCTCTCTGGCTTTCTCTGCCTCTCACTTTCTCTGTCTCTCTCGCTTTCTCTGTCTCTCTCGCTTTCTCTGCCTCTCTCGCTTTCTCTGTCTCTCTCGCTTTCTCTGCCTCTCACTTTCTCTGTCTCTCTCGCTTTTTCTGCCTCTCTGGCTTTCTCTGCCTCTCGCTTTCTCTCTCTCTATCGCTTTCTCTGTCTCTCTCGCTTTCTCTGCCTCTCTCGCTTTCTCTGTCTCTCTCGCTTTCTCTGTCTCTCTCGCTTTCTCGGTCTCTCTCGCTTTCTCTGTCTCTCTCGCTTTCTCTGTATCTCTCACTTTCTCTGCCTCTCTCACTTTCTCTGTCTCTCGCTTTCTCTGTCTCTCTCGCTTTCTCTGTCTCTCTCGCTTTCTCTGTCTCTCTCGCTTTCTCTGTCTCTCGCTTTCTCTGTCTCTCTCGCTTTCTCTCTCTCACTTTCTATGTCTCTCTCGCTTTCTCTGTCTCTCGCTTTCTCTGTCTCTCTCGCTTTCTCTCTCTCACTTTCTCTGTCTCTCTCGCTTTCTCTGTCTCTCTCGCTTTCTCTTTCTCTCTCGCTTTCTCTGTCTCTCTCTCTTTCTCTGTCTCTCTCGCTTTCTCTGTCTCTCGCTTTCTCAGTCTCTCTCGCTTTCTCTGCTTCTCTTGCTTTCTCTCTCTCTCGCTTTCTCTGTCTCTCTCGCTTTCTCTGCCTCTCTCGCTTTCTCTGCCTCTCACATTCTTTGTCTGTCTCGCTTTCACTGCCTCTCTCGCTTTCTCTGCCTCTCTCGCTTTCTCTCCCTCTCGCTTTCTCTCTCTCTCTCGCTTTCTCTGTCTCTCTCGCTTTCTCTCTCTCTCTCGCTTTCTCTGCCTCTCTCGCTTTCTCTGTCTCTCTTGCTTTCTCTGCCTCTCTCGCTTTCTCTGTCTATCGCTTTCTCTGTCTCTCTCGCTTTCTCTGCCTCTCTCGCTTTCTCTGCCTCTCTTGCTTTATCTGTCTCTCGCGTTCTCTGTCTCTCTCGCTTTCTCTGTCTCTCTCGCTTTCTCTGTCTCTCCCGCTTTCTCTGCCTCTCTCACATTCTCTCTCTCTCTCGCTATCTCTGCCTCTCTCGCTTTCATTACCTCTCTCGCTTTCTATGCCTCTCTCGCTTTCTCTGTCTCTCTTGCTTTCTCTGCCTCTCTCGCTTTCTCTCTCTCACTTTCTCTGTCTATCTCGCTTTCTCTGTGTTTCTCGCTTTCTCTGTCTCTCGCTTTCTCTGTCTCTCTCGCTTTCTCAGTCTCTCCCGCTTTCTCTGCCTCTCTCACATTCTCTCTCTCTCTCGCTTTCTCTGCCTCTCTCGCTTTCTCTTCCTCTCTCACATTCTTTGCCTCTCTCGCTTTCTCTGCCTCTCTCGCTTTCTCTGCCTCTCTCGCTTTCTCTCCCTCTCGCTTTCTCTCTCCCTCTCGCTTTCTCTGTCTCTCTCGCTTTCTCTCTCTCTCTCGCTTTCTCTCTCTCTCTCGCTTTCTCTCTCTCTCTTGCTTTCTCTGCCTCTCTCGCTTTCTCTGTCGCTCTCGTTTTCTCTGCCTCTCTCGCTTTCTCTGCCTCTCTCGCTTTCTCTGTCTCTCACGCTTTCTCTGCCTCTCTCGCTTTCTCTGTCTCTCTCGCTTTCTCTGTCTCTCGCTTTCTCAGTCTCTCTCGCTTTCTCTGTCTCTCTCGCTTTCTCTGTCTCTCCTGCTTTCTCTGTCTCTCCCGCTTTCTCTGCCTCTCTCACTTTCTCTGTCTCTCTCACATTCTTTGCCTCTCTCGATTTCTCTGCCTCTCTCGCTTTCTCTCCCTCTCGCTTTCTCTCTCTCTCTCGCTTTCTCTGTCTCTCTCGCTTTCTCAGTCTCTCTCGCTTTCTCTCTCTCTCTCTCTTTCTCTGTCTCTCTCGCTTTATCTACCTCTCTCGCTTTCTCTTTCTCTCTCGCTTTCTCTGTCTCTCTCGCTTTCTCTGTCTCTCTCTCTTTCTCTGTCTCTCTCTCTTTCTCTGTCTGTCTTGCTTTCTCTGCCTCTCTCGCTTTCTCTGTCTCTCGCTTTCTCTGCCTCTCTCGCTTTCTCTGTCTCTCTCGCTTTCTCTGTCTGTCTTGCTTTCTCTGCCTCTCTCGCTTTCTCTGTCTCTCGCTTTCTCTGTCTCTCTCGCTTTCTCTGCCTCTCTCGCTTTCTCTGCCTCTCTCACATTCTTTGCCTCTCTCGCTTTCTCTGCCTCTCTCGCTTTTTCTGACTCTCTTGCTTTCTCTGCCACCCTCGCTTTCTCTGCCCCTCTCACTTTCTCTCTCTCTCTCTCGCTTTCTCTGTCTCTCTCGCTTTCTCTCTCTCTCTCGCTTTCTCTGCCTCTCTCGCTTTCTCTGCATCTCTCACATTCTGTCTCTCTCTCGCTTTCTCTGTCTCTCTCGCTTTCTCTGCCTCTCTCGCTTTCTCTGTCTCTCCCGCTTTCTCTGCATCTCTCACATTCTCTCTGTCTCTCGCTTTCTCTCTCTCTCTCTCGCTTTCTCGGTCTCTCTCGCTTTCTCTCTCTCGCTTTCTCTGTCTCTCTCACTTTCTCTGTCTCTCTCGCTTTCTCTGTCTCTATCGCTTTCTCTGTCTCTCTCGCTTTCTCTCTCTCTCGCTTTCTGTGTCTCTCTCGCTTTCTCTGTCTCTCTCGCTTTCTCTGTCTCTCTCGCTTTCTCTGTCTCTCTCGCTTTCTCTACCTCTCTCGCTTTCTCTTTCTCTCTCGCTTTCTCTGTCTCTCTCTCTTTCTCTGTCTCTCTCGCTTTCTCTGTCTCTCGCTTTCTCAGTCTCTCTCGCTTTCTCTGTTTCTCTTGCTTTCTCTCTCTCTCGCTTTCTCTGCCTCTCTCGCTTTCTCTGCCTCTCACATTCTTTGTCTCTCTCGCTTTCTCTGCCTCTCTCGCTTTCTCTGCCTCTCTCGCTTTCTCTCCCTCTCGCTTTCTCTCTCTCTCTCGCTTTCTCTGTCTCTCTCGCTTTCTCTCTCTCTCTCGCTTTCTCTGCCTCTCTCGCTTTCTCTGTCTCTCTTGCTTTCTCTGCCTCTCTCGCTTTCTCTGTGTATCGCTTTCTCTGTCTCTCTCGCTTTCTCTGCCTCTCTCGCTTTCTCTGCCTCTCTTGCTTTATCTGTCTCTCGCGTTCTCAGTCTCTCTCGCTTTCTCTGTCTCTCTCGCTTTCTCTGTCTCTCCCGCTTTCTCTGCCTCTCTCACATTCTCTCTCTCTCTCGCTATCTCTGCCTCTCTCGCTTTCTCTTCCTCTCTCACATTCTTTGCCTCTCTCGCTTTCTCTGCCTCTCTCGCTTTCTCTGCCTCTCTCGCTTTCTCTCCCTCTCGCTTTCTCTCTCCCTCTCGCTTTCTCTGTCTCTCTCGCTTTCTCTCTCTCTCTCGCTTTCTCTCTCTCTCTCACTTTCTCTGTCTCTCTCGCTTTCTCTGTCTCTATCGCTTTCTCTGTCTCTCTCGCTTTCTCTCTCTCTCGCTTTCTGTGTCTCTCTCGCTTTCTCTGTCTCTCTCGCTTTCTCTGTCTCTCTCGCTTTCTCTGTCTCTCTCGCTTTCTCTACCTCTCTCGCTTTCTCTTTCTCTCTCGCTTTCTCTGTCTCTCTCTCTTTCTCTGTCTCTCTCGCTTTCTCTGTCTCTCGCTTTCTCAGTCTCTCTCGCTTTCTCTGTTTCTCTTGCTTTCTCTCTCTCTCGCTTTCTCTGCCTCTCTCGCTTTCTCTGCCTCTCACATTCTTTGTCTCTCTCGCTTTCTCTGCCTCTCTCGCTTTCTCTGCCTCTCTCGCTTTCTCTCCCTCTCGCTTTCTCTCTCTCTCTCGCTTTCTCTGTCTCTCTCGCTTTCTCTCTCTCTCTCGCTTTCTCTGCCTCTCTCGCTTTCTCTGTCTCTCTTGCTTTCTCTGCCTCTCTCGCTTTCTCTGTCTATCGCTTTCTCTGTCTCTCTCGCTTTCTCTGCCTCTCTCGCTTTCTCTGCCTCTCTTGCTTTATCTGTCTCTCGCGTTCTCAGTCTCTCTCGCTTTCTCTGTCTCTCTCGCTTTCTCTGTCTCTCCCGCTTTCTCTGCCTCTCTCACATTCTCTCTCTCTCTCGCTATCTCTGCCTCTCTCGCTTTCTCTTCCTCTCTCACATTCTTTGCCTCTCTCGCTTTCTCTGCCTCTCTCGCTTTCTCTGCCTCTCTCGCTTTCTCTCCCTCTCGCTTCCTCTCTCCCTCTCGCTTTCTCTGTCTCTCTCGCTTTCTCTCTCTCTCTCGCTTTCTCTCTCTCTCTCTCTTTCTCTCTCTCTCTTGCTTTCTCTGCCTCTCTCGCTTTCTCTGTCGCTCTCGTTTTCTCTGCCTCTCTCGCTTTCTCTGTCTCTCTCGCTTTCTCTGTCTCTCGCTTTCTCAGTCTCTCTCGCTTTCTCTGTCTCTCTCTCTTTCTCTGTCTCTCCCGCTTTCTCTGTCTCTCCCGCTTTCTCTGCCTCTCTCACTTTCTCTGTCTCTCTCACATTCTTTGCCTCTCTCGATTTCTCTGCCTCTCTCGCTTTCTCTCTCTCTCTCTGCTTGTTCTCTCTCTCTCTCGCTTTCTCAGTCTCTCTCGCTTTCTCAGTCTCTCTCGCTTTCTCTCTCTCTCTCTCTTTCTCTGTCCGCTTTATCTACCTCTCTCGCTTTCTCTTTCTCTCTCGCTTTCTCTGTCTCTCTCGCTTTCTCTGTCTCTCTCTCTTTCTCTGTCTGTCTTGCTTTCTCTGCCTCTCTCGCTTTCTCTGTCTCTCGCTTTCTCTGCCTCTCTCGCTTTCTCTGTCTCTCTCGCTTTCTCTGTCTCTCGCTTTCTCTGTCTCTCTCGCTTTCTCTGCCTCTCTCGCTTTCTCTGCCTCTCTCACATTCTTTGCCTCTCTCGCTTTCTCTGCCTCTCTCGCTTTTTCTGACTCTCTTGCTTTCTCTGCCTCTCTCGCTTTCTCTGTCTCTCGCTTTCTCTGTCTCTCTCGCTTTCTCTGCCTCTCTCGCTTTCTCTGCCTCTCTCACATTCTTTGCCTCTCTCGCTTTCTCTGCCTCTCTAGCTTTTTCTGACTCTCTTGCTTTCTCTGCCACTCTCGCTTTCTCTGCCCCTCTCACTTTCTCTCTCTCTCTCTCGCTTTCTCTGTCTCTCTCGCTTTCTCTCTCTCTCTCGCTTTCTCTGCCTCTCTCGCTTTCTCTGCATCTCTCACATTCTGTCTCTCTCTCGCTTTCTCTGTCTCTCTCGCTTTCTCTGCCTCTCTCACTTTATCTGCCACTCTCGCTTTCTCTCCCTCTCGCTTTCTCTGTCTCTCTCGCTTTCTCTCTCCCGCTTTCTCTGCCTCTCTCGCATTCTCTGTCTCTCACTCTTTCTCTCTTTTTCCCTTTCTCTTTCTCTCGCTTTCCCTCTCGCTCCCTTTCTCTCTCTCTCTCTTTCTCTCTCTCTCTCTTTCTCTGTCTCTCGCTTTCTCTGTCTCTCTCGCTTTCTCTCTCTCACTTTCTCTGTCTCTCGCTTTCTCTGTCTCACTCGCTTTCTCCGTCTCTCTCGCTTTCTCTGTCTTTCGCTTTCTCTGTCTAACTCGCTTTCTCTGTCTCTCTCGCTTTCTCTGTCTCTCTCACTTTCTCTGTCTCTCTCGCTTTCTCTGTCTCTCGCTTTCTCTGTCTCTCTCGCTTTCTCTCTCTCACTTTCTCTCTCTCTCGCTTTCTCTGTCTCTCTCGCTTTCTCTGCCTCTCTCACTTTCTCTGCCTCTCTCGATTTCTCTGTCTCTCTCGCTTTCTCTCTATCTCTGCCTTTCTCTTTCTCTCGCTTTCCCTCTCGTCCCTTTTTCAATCTCTCTCTTTCTCTCTCTCTTTCTCTGCCTCTCGCTTTCTCTGTCTAACTCACTTTGTCTGTCTCGCTTTCTCTCTCTTTTGTTTTTTATATCTCTGTCACTTTCTCTCTCTCTCGTTTGCTCTGTCTCTCTCACTTTCTATGCCTCTCTGGCTTTCTCTGCCTCTCTCCCTTTCTCTCTCTCTCGCTTTCTCTGTCTCTCTCGCTTTCTCTGTCTCTCTCGCTTTCTCTGCCTCTCACTTTCTCTGTCTCTCTCGTTTTCTCTGTCTCTCTCGCTTTCTCTGCCTCTCACTTTCTCTGTCTCTCTCGCTTTTTCTGCCTCTCTGGCTTTCTCTGCCTCTCACTTTCTCTGTCTCTCTCGCTTTCTCTGTCTCTCTCGCTTTCTCTGCCTCTCTCGCTTTCTCTGTCTCTCTCGCTTTCTCTGCCTCTCACTTTCTCTGTCTCTCTCGCTTTTTCTGCCTCTCTGGCTTTCTCTGCCTCTCGCTTTCTCTCTCTCTATCGCTTTCTCTGTCTCTCTCGCTTTCTCTGCCTCTCTCGCTTTCTCTGTCTCTCTCGCTTTCTATGTCTCTCTCGCTTTCTCGGTCTCTCTCGCTTTCTCTGCCTCTCTCGCTTTCTCTGTCTCTCTCGCTTTCTCTGTATCTCTCACTTTCTCTGCCTCTCTCACTTTCTCTGCCTCTCGCTTTCTCTGTCTCTCTCGCTTTCTCTGTCTCTCTCGCTTTCTCTGTCTCTCTCGCTTTCTCTGTCTCTCGCTTTCTCTGTCTCTCTCGCTTTCTCTCTCTCACTTTCTATGTCTCTCTCGCTTTCTCTGTCTCTCGCTTTCTCTGTCTCTCTCGCTTTCTCTCTCTCACTTTCTCTGTCTCTCTCGCTTTCTCTGTCTCTCGCTTTCTCTGTCTCTCTCGCTTTCTCTGTCTCTCTCGCTTTCTCTGTCTCTCTCGCTTTCTCTGTCTCTCTCGCTTTCTCTGCCTCTCTCGCTTTCTCTGTCTCTCTCGCTTTCTCTGTCTCTATCGCTTTCTCTGTCTCTCTCGCTTTCTCTGTCTCTCTCGCTTTCTCTGTCTCTATCGCTTTCTCTGTCTCTCTCGCTTTCTCTCTCTCTCGCTTTCTGTGTCTCTCTCGCTTTCTCTGTCTCTCTCGCTTTCTCTGTCTCTCTCGCTTTCTCTGTCTCTCTCGCTTTCTCTACCTCTCTCGCTTTCTCTTTCTCTCTCGCTTTCTCTGTCTCTCTCTCTTTCTCTGTCTCTCTCGCTTTCTCTGTCTCTCGCTTTCTCAGTCTCTCTCGCTTTCTCTGCTTCTCTTGCTTTCTCTCTCTCTCGCTTTCTCTGTCTCTCTCGCTTTCTCTGCCTCTCTCGCTTTCTCTGCCTCTCACATTCTTTGTCTCTCTAGCTTTCTCTGCCTCTCTCGCTTTCTCTGCCTCTCTCGCTTTCTCTCCCTCTCGCTTTCTCTCTCTCTCTCTCGCTTTCTCTGTCTCTCTCGCTTTCTCTCTCTCTCTCGCTTTCTCTGCCTCTCTCGCTTTCTCTGTCTCTCTTGCTTTCTCTGCCTCTCTCGCTTTCTCTGTCTATCGCTTTCTCTGTCTCTCTCGCTTTCTCTGCCTCTCTCGCTTTCTCTGCCTCTCTTGCTTTATCTGTCTCTCGCGTTCTCAGTCTCTCTCGCTTTCTCTGTCTCTCTCGCTTTCTCTGTCTCTCCCGCTTTCTCTGCCTCTCTCACATTCTCTCTCTCTCTCGCTATCTCTGCCTCTCTCGCTTTCTTTACCTCTCTCGCTTTCTATGCCTCTCTCGCTTTCTCTGTCTCTCTTGCTTTCTCTGCCTCTCTCGCTTTCTCTCTCTCACTTTCTCTGTCTATCTCGCTTTCTCTGTGTTTCTCGCTTTCTCTGTCTCTCTCGCTTTCTCAGTCTCTCCCGCTTTCTCTGCCTCTCTCACATTCTCTCTCTCTCTCGCTTTCTCTGCCTCTCTCGCTTTCTCTTCCTCTCTCACATTCTTTGCCTCTCTCGCTTTCTCTGCCTCTCTCGCTTTCTCTGCCTCTCTCGCTTTCTCTCCCTCTCGCTTTCTCTCTCCCTCTCGCTTTCTCTGTCTCTCTCGCTTTCTCTCTCTCTCTCGCTTTCTCTCTCTCTCTCGCTTTCTCTCTCTCTCTTGCTTTCTCTGCCTCTCTCGCTTTCTCTGTCGCTCTCGTTTTCTCTGCCTCTCTCGCTTTCTCTGCCTCTCTCGCTTTCTCTGTCTCTCACGCTTTCTCTGCCTCTCTCGCTTTCTCTGTCTCTCTCGCTTTCTCTGTCTCTCGCTTTCTCAGTCTCTCTCGCTTTCTCTGTCTCTCTCACTTTCTCTGTCTCTCCCGCTTTCTCTGTCTCTCCCGCTTTCTCTGCCTCTCTCGCTTTCTCTGTCTCTCTCACATTCTTTGCCTCTCTCGATTTCTCTGCCTCTCTCGCTTTCTCTCCCTCTCGCTTTCTCTCTCTCTCTCGCTTTCTCTGTCTCTCTCGCTTTCTCAGTCTCTCTCGCTTTCTCTCTCTCTCTCTCTTTCTCTGTCTCTCTCGCTTTATCTACCTCTCTCGCTTTCTCTTTCTCTCTCGCTTTCTCTGTCTCTCTCGCTTTCTCTGTCTCTCTCTCTTTGTCTGTCTTGCTTTCTCTGCCTCTCTCGCTTTCTCTGTCTCTCGCTTTCTCTGCCTCTCTCGCTTTCTCTGTCTCTCTCGCTTTCTCTGTCTGTCTTGCTTTCTCTGCCTCTCTCGCTTTCTCTGTCTCTCGCTTTCTCTGTCTCTCTCGCTTTCTCTGCCTCTCTCGCTTTCTCTGCCTCTCTCACATTCTTTGCCTCTCTCGCTTTCTCTGCCTCTCTCGCTTTTTCTGACTCTCTTGCTTTCTCTGCCACTCTCGCTTTCTCTGCCCCTCTCACTTTCTCTCTCTCTCTCTCGCTTTCTCTGTCTCTCTCGCTTTCTCTCTCTCTCTCGCTTTCTCTGCCTCTCTCGCTTTCTCTGCATCTCTCACATTCTGTCTCTCTCTCGCTTTCTCTGTCTCTCTCGCTTTCTCTGCCTCTCTCGCTTTCTCTGTCTCTCCCGCTTTCTCTGCATCTCGCACATTCTCTCTGTCTCTCGCTTTCTCTCTCTCTCTCTCGCTTTCTCGGTCTCTCTCGCTTTCTCTCTCTCGCTTTCTCTGTCTCTCTCACTTTCTCTGTCTCTCTCGCTTTCTCTGTCTCTATCGCTTTCTCTGTCTCTCTCGCTTTCTCTCTCTCTCGCTTTCTGTGTCTCTCTCGCTTTCTCTGTCTCTCTCGCTTTCTCTGTCTCTCTCGCTTTCTCTGTCTCTCTCGCTTTCTCTACCTCTCTCGCTTTCTCTTTCTCTCTCGCTTTCTCTGTCTCTCTCTCTTTCTCTGTCTCTCTCGCTTTCTCTGTCTCTCGCTTTCTCAGTCTCTCTCGCTTTCTCTGTTTCTCTTGCTTTCTCTCTCTCTCGCTTTCTCTGTCTCTCTCGCTTTCTCTGCCTCTCTCGCTTTCTCTGCCTCTCACATTCTTTGTCTCTCTCGCTTTCTCTGCCTCTCTCGCTTTCTCTGCCTCTCTCGCTTTCTCTCCCTCTCGCTTTCTCTCTCTCTCTCGCTTTCTCTGTCTCTCTCGCTTTCTCTCTCTCTCTCGCTTTCTCTGCCTCTCTCGCTTTCTCTGTCTCTCTTGCTTTCTCTGCCTCTCTCGCTTTCTCTGTCTATCGCTTTCTCTGTCTCTCTCGCTTTCTCTGCCTCTCTCGCTTTCTCTGCCTCTCTTGCTTTATCTGTCTCTCGCGTTCTCAGTCTCTCTCGCTTTCTCTGTCTCTCTCGCTTTCTCTGTCTCTCCCGCTTTCTCTGCCTCTCTCACATTCTCTCTCTCTCTCGCTATCTCTGCCTCTCTCGCTTTCTTTACCTCTCTCGCTTTCTATGCCTCTCTCGCTTTCTCTGTCTCTCTTGCTTTCTCTGCCTCTCTCGCTTTCTCTCTCTCACTTTCTCTGTCTCTCTCGCTTTCTCTGTGTTTCTCGCTTTCTCTGTCTCTCGCTTTCTCTGTCTCTCTCGCTTTCTCAGTCTCTCCCGCTTTCTCTGCCTCTCTCACATTCTCTCTCTCTCTCGCTTTCTCTGCCTCTCTCGCTTTCTCTTCCTCTCTCACATTCTTTGCCTCTCTCGCTTTCTCTGCCTCTCTCGCTTTCTCTGCCTCTCTCGCTTTCTCTCCCTCTCGCTTTCTCTCTCCCTCTCGCTTTCTCTGTCTCTCTCGCTTTCTCTCTCTCTCTCGCTTTCTCTCTCTCTCTCGCTTTCTCTCTCTCTCTTGCTTTCTCTGCCTCTCTCGCTTTCTCTGTCGCTCTCGTTTTCTCTGCCTCTCTCGCTTTCTCTGCCTCTCTCGCTTTCTCTGTCTCTCACGCTTTCTCTGCCTCTCTCGCTTTCTCTGTCTCTCTCGCTTTCTCTGTCTCTCGCTTTCTCAGTCTCTCTCGCTTTCTCTGTCTCTCTCACTTTCTCTGTCTCTCCCGCTTTCTCTGTCTCTCCCGCTTTCTCTGCCTCTCTCGCTTTCTCTGTCTCTCTCACATTCTTTGCCTCTCTCGATTTCTCTGCCTCTCTCGCTTTCTCTCCCTCTCGCTTTCTCTCTCTCTCTCGCTTTCTCTGTCTCTCTCGCTTTCTCAGTCTCTCTCGCTTTCTCTCTCTCTCTCTCTTTCTCTGTCTCTCTCGCTTTATCTACCTCTCTCGCTTTCTCTTTCTCTCTCGCTTTCTCTGCCTCTCTCGCTTTCTCTGTCTCTCTCTCTTTCTCTGTCTGTCTTGCTTTCTCTGCCTCTCTCGCTTTCTCTGTCTCTCGCTTTCTCTGCCTCTCTCGCTTTCTCTGTCTCTCTCGCTTTCTCTGTCTGTCTTGCTTTCTCTGCCTCTCACTTTCTCTGCCTCTCGCTTTCTCTGTCTCTCGCTTTCCCTCTCTCTCCCTTTCTCTCTCTTTCTTTCTCTCTCTCTCGCTTTCTCTGTCTAACTCACTTTATCTGTCTCGCTTTCTCTCTCTTGCTTTTTATATCTCTGTTACTTTCTCTCTCTCTCTCTCTCTCGCTTTCTCTGCCTCTCTCGCTTCCTCTGCCTCTCTCACTTTCTCTGTCTCTTTCGCTTTATCTGCCTCTCTCGCTTTCTCTGTCTCTCTCGCTTTCTCTGTCTTTTCGCTTTCTCTGTCTTCTCGCTTTCTCTCTCTCACTTTCTGTCTCTCTCGCTTTCTCTCTCTCGCTTTCTCTGTCTCTCTCGCTTTCTCTGCCTCTCTCGCATTCTCTGTCTCTCACTCTTTCTCTCTTTCTCCCTTTCTCTTTCTCTCGCTTTCCCTCTCGCTCCCTTTCTCTCTCTCTCTCTATCTCGCTCTCTCTCTTTCTCTGTCTCTCGCTTTCTCTGTCTCTCTCGCTTTCTCTGCCTCTCTCGCTTTCTCTGCCTCTCTCACATTCTTTGCCTCTCTCGCTTTCTCTGCCTCTCTCGCTTTTTCTGACTCTCTTGCTTTCTCTGCCACTCTCGCTTTCTCTGCCCCTCTCACTTTCTCTCTCTCTCTCTCGCTTTCTCTGTCTCTCTCGCTTTCTCTCTCTCTCTCGCTTTCTCTGCCTCTCTCGCTTTCTCTGCATCTCTCACATTCTGTCTCTCTCTCGCTTTCTCTGTCTCTCTCGCTTTCTCTGCCTCTCTCGCTTTCTCTGTCTCTCCCGCTTTCTCTGCATCTCGCACATTCTCTCTGTCTCTCGCTTTCTCTCTCTCTCTCTCGCTTTCTCGGTCTCTCTCGCTTTCTCTCTCTCGCTTTCTCTGTCTCTCTCACTTTCTCTGTCTCTCTCGCTTTCTCTGTCTCTATCGCTTTCTCTGTCTCTCTCGCTTTCTCTCTCTCTCGCTTTCTGTGTCTCTCTCGCTTTCTCTGTCTCTCTCGCTTTCTCTGTCTCTCTCGCTTTCTCTGTCTCTCTCGCTTTCTCTACCTCTCTCGCTTTCTCTTTCTCTCTCGCTTTCTCTGTCTCTCTCTCTTTCTCTGTCTCTCTCGCTTTCTCTGTCTCTCGCTTTCTCAGTCTCTCTCGCTTTCTCTGTTTCTCTTGCTTTCTCTCTCTCTCGCTTTCTCTGTCTCTCTCGCTTTCTCTGCCTCTCTCGCTTTCTCTGCCTCTCACATTCTTTGTCTCTCTCGCTTTCTCTGCCTCTCTCGCTTTCTCTGCCTCTCTCGCTTTCTCTCCCTCTCGCTTTCTCTCTCTCTCTCGCTTTCTCTGTCTCTCTCGCTTTCTCTCTCTCTCTCGCTTTCTCTGCCTCTCTCGCTTTCTCTGTCTCTCTTGCTTTCTCTGCCTCTCTCGCTTTCTCTGTCTATCGCTTTCTCTGTCTCTCTCGCTTTCTCTGCCTCTCTCGCTTTCTCTGCCTCTCTTGCTTTATCTGTCTCTCGCGTTCTCAGTCTCTCTCGCTTTCTCTGTCTCTCTCGCTTTCTCTGTCTCTCCCGCTTTCTCTGCCTCTCTCACATTCTCTCTCTCTCTCGCTATCTCTGCCTCTCTCGCTTTCTTTACCTCTCTCGCTTTCTATGCCTCTCTCGCTTTCTCTGTCTCTCTTGCTTTCTCTGCCTCTCTCGCTTTCTCTCTCTCACTTTCTCTGTCTCTCTCGCTTTCTCTGTGTTTCTCGCTTTCTCTGTCTCTCGCTTTCTCTGTCTCTCTCGCTTTCTCAGTCTCTCCCGCTTTCTCTGCCTCTCTCACATTCTCTCTCTCTCTCGCTTTCTCTGCCTCTCTCGCTTTCTCTTCCTCTCTCACATTCTTTGCCTCTCTCGCTTTCTCTGCCTCTCTCGCTTTCTCTGCCTCTCTCGCTTTCTCTCCCTCTCGCTTTCTCTCTCCCTCTCGCTTTCTCTGTCTCTCTCGCTTTCTCTCTCTCTCTCGCTTTCTCTCTCTCTCTCGCTTTCTCTCTCTCTCTTGCTTTCTCTGCCTCTCTCGCTTTCTCTGTCGCTCTCGTTTTCTCTGCCTCTCTCGCTTTCTCTGCCTCTCTCGCTTTCTCTGTCTCTCACGCTTTCTCTGCCTCTCTCGCTTTCTCTGTCTCTCTCGCTTTCTCTGTCTCTCGCTTTCTCAGTCTCTCTCGCTTTCTCTGTCTCTCTCACTTTCTCTGTCTCTCCCGCTTTCTCTGTCTCTCCCGCTTTCTCTGCCTCTCTCGCTTTCTCTGTCTCTCTCACATTCTTTGCCTCTCTCGATTTCTCTGCCTCTCTCGCTTTCTCTCCCTCTCGCTTTCTCTCTCTCTCTCGCTTTCTCTGTCTCTCTCGCTTTCTCAGTCTCTCTCGCTTTCTCTCTCTCTCTCTCTTTCTCTGTCTCTCTCGCTTTATCTACCTCTCTCGCTTTCTCTTTCTCTCTCGCTTTCTCTGCCTCTCTCGCTTTCTCTGTCTCTCTCTCTTTCTCTGTCTGTCTTGCTTTCTCTGCCTCTCTCGCTTTCTCTGTCTCTCGCTTTCTCTGCCTCTCTCGCTTTCTCTGTCTCTCTCGCTTTCTCTGTCTGTCTTGCTTTCTCTGCCTCTCACTTTCTCTGCCTCTCGCTTTCTCTGTCTCTCGCTTTCCCTCTCTCTCCCTTTCTCTCTCTTTCTTTCTCTCTCTCTCGCTTTCTCTGTCTAACTCACTTTATCTGTCTCGCTTTCTCTCTCTTGCTTTTTATATCTCTGTTACTTTCTCTCTCTCTCTCTCTCTCGCTTTCTCTGCCTCTCTCGCTTCCTCTGCCTCTCTCACTTTCTCTGTCTCTTTCGCTTTATCTGCCTCTCTCGCTTTCTCTGTCTCTCTCGCTTTCTCTGTCTTTTCGCTTTCTCTGTCTTCTCGCTTTCTCTCTCTCACTTTCTGTCTCTCTCGCTTTCTCTCTCTCGCTTTCTCTGTCTCTCTCGCTTTCTCTGCCTCTCTCGCATTCTCTGTCTCTCACTCTTTCTCTCTTTCTCCCTTTCTCTTTCTCTCGCTTTCCCTCTCGCTCCCTTTCTCTCTCTCTCTCTATCTCGCTCTCTCTCTTTCTCTGTCTCTCGCTTTCTCTGTCTAACTCACTTTGTCTGTCTCGCTTTCTCTCTCTTGCTTTCTATATCTCTGTCACTTTCTCTCTCTCTCGTTTGCTCTGTCTCTCTCGCTTTCTCTGCCTCTCGCTTTCTCTGCCTCTCGCTTTCTCTGTCACTCGCTTTCTCTGTCTCTCTCTCTTTCTCTGCCTCTCTCGCTTTCTCTGCCTCTCGCTTTCTCTGCCTCTCGCTTTCTCTGTCACTCGCTTTCTCTGTCTCTCTCCCTTTCTCTCTCTCGCTTTCTCTGTCTCTCTTGCTTTCTCTGTCTCTCTCCCTTTCTCTCTCTCTCGCTTTCTGTGTCTCTCGCTTTCTCTGTCTCTCTCACTTTCTCTGTCTCTCTCGCTTTCTCTGTCTCTCTCGCTTTCTCTGTCTCTCTCACTTTCTCTGTCTCTCTCATTTTCTCTGTCTCTCTCGCTTTCTCTGTCTCTCTCGCTTTCTCTCTCTCGCTTTCTCTGTCTCTCTCGCTTTCTCTGTCTCTCTCGCTTTCTCTGTCTCTCTCGCTTTCTCTGTCTCTCTCGCTTTCTCTGCCTCTCTCGCTTCTTTCTGTCTCTCGCTGTCTCTGCCTCTCGCTTTCAGGCTCTCTCTCTCTTTTTCTCTTTCTCGCTTTCTCTGTCTCTCTCGCTTCCTCTGCCTCTCTCACTTTCTCTGTGTCTCTCGCTTTCTCTGTCTCTCTTGCTTTCTCTCTCTCTCTCGCTTTCTCTGTCTCTCTCGCTTCCTCTGCCTCTCTCACTTTCTCTGTGTCTCTCGCTTTCTCTTTCTCTCTCGCTTTCTCTGTCTCTCTCGCTTTCTCTGTCTCTCTCGCTTTCTCTGTCTCTCGCTTTCTCAGTCTCTCTCGCTTTCTCTGTTTCTCTTGCTTTCTCTCTCTCTCGCTTTCTCTGTCTCTCTCGCTTTCTCTGCCTCTCTCACTTTCTCTGCCTCTCTCACATTCTTTGTCTCTCTCGCTTTCTCTGCCTCTCTCGCTTTCTCTGCCTCTCTCGCTTTCTCTCCTTCTCGCTTTCTCTCTCCCTCTCGCTTTCTCTGTCTCTCTCGCTTTCTCTCTCTCTCTCGCTTTCTCTGCCTCTCTCGCTTTCTCTGTCTCTCTTGCTTTCTCTGCCTCTCTCGCTTTCTCTGTCTATCGCTTTCTCTGTCTCTCTCGCTTTCTCTGCCTCTCTCGCTTTCTCTGTCTCTCTTGCTTTATCTGTCTCTCGCGTTCTCAGTCTCTCTCGCTTTCTCTGTCTCTCTCGCTTTCTCTGTCTCTCCCGCTTTCTCTGCCTCTCTCACATTCTCTCTCTCTCTCGCTATCTCTGCCTCTCTCGCTTTCTTTACCTCTCTCGCTTTCTCTGCCTCTCTCGCTTTCTCTGTCTCTCTTGCTTTCTCTGCCTCTCTCGCTTTCTCTCTCTCACTTTCTCTGTCTCTCTCGCTTTCTCTGTGTCTCTCGCTTTCTCTGTCTCTCGCTTTCTCTGTCTCTCTCGCTTTCTCAGTCTCTCCGGCTTTCTCTGCCTCTCTCACATTCTCTCTCTTTCTCGCTTTCTCTGCCTCTCTCGCTTTCTCTGCCTCTCTCACATTCTTTGCCTCTCTCGCTTTCTCTGCCTCTCTCGCTTTCTCTGCCTCTCTCGCTTTCTCTCCCTCTCGCTTTCTCTCTCTCTCTCGCTTTCTCTGTCTCTCTCGCTTTCTCTCTCTCTCTCGCTTTCTCTCTCTCTCTCGCTTTCTCTCTCTCTCTTGCTTTCTCTGCCTCTCTCGCTTTCTCTGTCTCTCGCTTTCTCTGTCTCTCTCGTTTTCTCTGCCTCTCTCGCTTTCTCTGCCTCTCTCGCTTTCTCTGTCTCTCACGCTTTCTCTGCCTCTCTCGCTTTCTCTGTCTCTCTCGCTTTCTCTGTCTCTCGCTTTCTCAGTCTCTCTCGCTTTCTCTGTCTCTCTCGCTTTCTCTGTCTCTCCCGCTTTCTCTGTCTCTCCCGCTTTCTCTGCCTCTCTCACATTCTCTGTCTCTCTCACATTCTTTGCCTCTCTCGATTTCTCTGCCTCTCTCGCTTTCTCTCTCTCGCTTTCTCTGTCTCTCTCGCTTTCTCTCTCTCTATCTCTTTCTCTGTCTCTCTCGCTTTCTCTGTCTCTCCCGCTTTCTCTGTCTCTCCCTCTTTCTCTGCCTCTCTCACATTCTCTGTCTCTCTCACATTCTTTGCCTCTCTCGATTTCTCTGCCTCTCTCGCTTTCTCTCTCTCTCTCGCTTTCTCTGTCTCTCTCGCTTTCTCTCTCTCTATCTCTTTCTCTGTCTCTCTCGCTTTCTCTGTCTCTCTTGCTTTCTCTCTCTCTCGTTTGCTCTGTCGCTCGCTTCTCTGCCTCTCACTTTCTCTGCCTCTCGCTTTCTCTGTCTCTCGCTTTCCCTCTCTCTCCCTTTCTCTGTCTCGCTTTCTCTCTCTTGCTTTTTATATCTCTGTTACTTTCTCTCTCTCTGCCTCTCGCTTCCTCTGCCTCTCTCACTTTCTCTCTCTCTCTCGCATTCTCTGTCTCTCTCGCTTTCTGTCTCTCTCGCTTTCTCTGCCTTTCGCTTTCTCTGTCTCTCCCGCTTTCTCTGCCTCCCTCGCTTTTTTGCCTCTTTCGCTTTCTCTGTCTTTTCGCTTTCTCTCTCTCTCTCGCTTTCTCGCTCTCACTTTCTCTGTCTCTCTCGCTTTCTCTGTCTCTCTCGCTTTCTCTGTGTCTCTCGCTTTCTCTGTCTCTCGCTTTCTCTGTCTCTCTCGCTTTCTCTGTCTCTCGCTTTCTCTGTCTCTCTCGCTTTCTCTGTCTCTCTCGCTTTCTCTGTCTCTCTCACTTTCTCTGCCTCTCTCACTTTGTCTCTCGCTTTCTCTGTCTCTCTCGCTTTCTCTGTCTCGCTTTCTCTGTCTCTCTCGCTTTCTCTGTCTCTCTCGCTTTCTCTGTCTCTCGCTTTCTCTGTCTCTCTCGCTTTCTCTCTCTCACTTTCTCTGTCTCTCTCGCTTTCTCTGTCTCTCTCGCTTTCTCTCTCTCATTTTCTCTGTCTCTCGCTTTCTCTGTCTCTCTCGCTTTCTCTCTCTCTCGCTTTCTCTGTCTCTCTCGCTTCCTCTGTCTCTCTCGCTTTCTCTGTCTCTCTCGCTTTCTCTGTCTCTCTCGCTTTCTCTGCCTCTCTCGCTTTCTCTGCCTCTCTCGCTTTCTCTGCCTCTCTCGCTTTCTCTGCCTCTCTCGCTTTCTCTGTCTCTCTCGCTTTCTCTGCCTCTCACTTTCTCTCTCTCTCGCTTTCTGTGTCTCTCACTTTCCCTGTCTCTCTCGCTTTCTCTACCTCTCACTTTCTCTGTCTCTCTCGCTTTCTCTGTCTCTCTCGCTTTCTCTGCCTCTCACTTTCTCTGTCTCTCTCGCTTTCTCTGTCTCTCTCGCTTTCTCTCTCTCTATCGCTTTCTCTGTCTCTCTCGCTTTCTCTCTCTCTATCGCTTTCTCTGTCTCTCTCGCTTTCTCTGTCTCTCTCGCTTTCTCTGTCTCTCTCGCTTTCTCGGTCTCTCTCGCTTTCTCTGCCTCTCTCGCTTTCTCTGTCTCTCTCGCTTTCTCTGTCTCTCTCGCTTTCTCTGCCTCTCTCGCTTTCTCTGTCTCTCTCGCTTTCTCTGCCTCTCTCGCTTTCTCTGCCTCTCTCGCTTTCTCTGTCTCGCTCACTTTCTCTCCCTTTCTCGCATTCTCTGTCTCTCTCGCTTTCTCTGTCTCTCTCGCTTTCTCTGTCTCTCTCACTTTCTCTCTCTCTCTCGCTTTCTCTGCCTCTCACTTTCTCTGCCTCTCTCGCTTTCTCTGTCTCTCTCGCTTTCTCTGCCTCTCACTTTCTATGCCTCTCGCATTCTCTGTCTCTTCCTTTCCCTCTCTCTCCCTTTCTCTCTCTCTCTTTCTCTATCTCTCGCTTTCCCTCTCTCTCCCTTTCTCTCTCTCTCTGTCTCTCTCTCTCTCTCGCTTTCTCTGCCTAACTCACTTTGTCTGTCTCGCTTTCTCTCTCTTGCTTTCTATATCTCTGTTACTTTCTCTCTCTATCAGTTCCTCTGCCTCTCTCGCTTTCTCTGCCTCTCTCGCTTTCTCTGTCTGTTGCTTTTTCTGTCTCTCTCGCATTCTCTGCCTCTCCCTTTCTCTGCTTCTCTCGCTTTCTCTGTCTCTCTCGCTTTCTCTGCCTCTCTCGCTTTCTTTGTCTCTCTCGCTTTCTCTGTCTCTCTCGCTTTCTCTGCCTCTCTCACTTTCTCACTCTTTCTCTCTCTCTTTCTCTGTCTCTGTCACTTTCTCTGTCTCTCTCGCTTTCTCTGTTTCTCTCGATTTCTCTGTCTCTCTCGCTTTCTCTGTCTCTCTCACTTTCTCTGCCTCTCTCACTTTGTCTCTCGCTTTCTCTGTCTCTCTCGCTTTCTCTGTCTCGCTTTCTCTGTCTCTCTCGCTTTCTCTGTCTCTCTCGCTTTCTCTGTCTCTCGCTTTCTCTGTCTCTCTCGCTTTCTCTCTCTCACTTTCTCTGTCTCTCTCGCTTTCTCTGTCTCTCTCGCTTTCTCTCTCTCATTTTCTCTGTCTCTCGCTTTCTCTGTCTCTCTCGCTTTCTCTCTCTCTCGCTTTCTCTGTCTCTCTCGCTTCCTCTGTCTCTCTCGCTTTCTCTGTCTCTCTCGCTTTCTCTGTCTCTCTCGCTTTCTCTGCCTCTCTCGCTTTCTCTGCCTCTCTCGCTTTCTCTGCCTCTCTCGCTTTCTCTGCCTCTCTCGCTTTCTCTGTCTCTCTCGCTTTCTCTGCCTCTCACTTTCTCTCTCTCTCGCTTTCTGTGTCTCTCACTTTCCCTGTCTCTCTCGCTTTCTCTACCTCTCACTTTCTCTGTCTCTCTCGCTTTCTCTGTCTCTCTCGCTTTCTCTGCCTCTCACTTTCTCTGTCTCTCTCGCTTTCTCTGTCTCTCTCGCTTTCTCTCTCTCTATCGCTTTCTCTGTCTCTCTCGCTTTCTCTCTCTCTATCGCTTTCTCTGTCTCTCTCGCTTTCTCTGTCTCTCTCGCTTTCTCTGTCTCTCTCGCTTTCTCGGTCTCTCTCGCTTTCTCTGCCTCTCTCGCTTTCTCTGTCTCTCTCGCTTTCTCTGTCTCTCTCGCTTTCTCTGCCTCTCTCGCTTTCTCTGTCTCTCTCGCTTTCTCTGCCTCTCTCGCTTTCTCTGCCTCTCTCGCTTTCTCTGTCTCGCTCACTTTCTCTCCCTTTCTCGCATTCTCTGTCTCTCTCGCTTTCTCTGTCTCTCTCGCTTTCTCTGTCTCTCTCACTTTCTCTCTCTCTCTCGCTTTCTCTGCCTCTCACTTTCTCTGCCTCTCTCGCTTTCTCTGTCTCTCTCGCTTTCTCTGCCTCTCACTTTCTATGCCTCTCGCATTCTCTGTCTCTTCCTTTCCCTCTCTCTCCCTTTCTCTCTCTCTCTTTCTCTATCTCTCGCTTTCCCTCTCTCTCCCTTTCTCTCTCTCTCTGTCTCTCTTTCTCTCTCGCTTTCTCTGCCTAACTCACTTTGTCTGTCTCGCTTTCTCTCTCTTGCTTTCTATATCTCTGTTACTTTCTCTCTCTATCAGTTCCTCTGCCTCTCTCGCTTTCTCTGCCTCTCTCGCTTTCTCTGTCTGTTGCTTTTTCTGTCTCTCTCGCATTCTCTGCCTCTCCCTTTCTCTGCTTCTCTCGCTTTCTCTGTCTCTCTCGCTTTCTCTGCCTCTCTCGCTTTCTTTGTCTCTCTCGCTTTCTCTGTCTCTCTCGCTTTCTCTGCCTCTCTCACTTTCTCTCTCTTTCTCTCTCTCTTTCTCTGTCTCTGTCACTTTCTCTGTCTCTCTCGCTTTCTCTGTTTCTCTCGATTTCTCTGTCTCTCTCGCTTTCTCTGTCTCTCTCGCTTTCTCTGCCTTTCTCACTTTCTCTCATTCTCGCTTTCTCTGTCTCTCTTTTTCGCTTTCTCTGTCTCTCTCTTTTTCTCTGTATCTCTTGCTTCCTCTGTTTCTCTCGGTTTCTCTGCCTCTCCTCTTTGTCTCTCTCTGACTGGCTCTATCTGTCTTTATCGTTCTCTCTCTCTCTTCATCTCTCTCTCTCTGCCTCCCTCTGTCTCTCTCACTCTCTTTCTCTCTCTTTCTCTCTCCCTTTATATCTCTCTCTGTCTCTGTTTCTCTCATTCTTTGTCTCTCTCTTTCACTGTCTCTTTCTCTTTCTTTGCCTCGCACTCTTTGTCTCATTCTCTGTCTCACTCTCACTCTCTCTTTCTCTCTTGTCTCTCTGACTCTCTTTCTCTGTCTCATTCTCTGTCTCTCTCTCTCTGCCTCTATGTCTCAGTCTCTTTCTCTCTCTTTCACTGCCTCTCTCTTTTTCTCTGCCTAACTCTCTTTCTGTCTCTCTCTTCCTCTGTCTCGCTCTCCCTCTCTGTCTCCTTCTCTCGCTCTGTCTTTCTCTCTTTACCTGTCTCCCTCTGTCTCGCTCCCTCTTTCTCTCTGTCTTTCACTCTCTCTTTCTTTCTCTCTCTGTCTGTCTCCCTCCCTCTTTCTCTCTGTCTTTGTCTCTCTCTCTCTGTGTCTCTCTGTCTCTCTCTCTGTCTGTCTCTCTCTGTGAGTCTCTGTATGTCTCTGTCTCTATCTCTGTCCTAATCTATCTCTCTCATTGTCTCTTTCTCAGTCCCTCTCTGTCTCTCTCTGTGAATATCTCTCTGTTTGTCTCTCTCTGACTGTCTATCTCTCCTGTCTGTGTCCTGTCTCTCTCTCCTCTCTCTCTCTCTTGTCTCTCTGTCTTTCGCTCTCTCTTAGTCTCTCTCTGTCTCTTGCTCTCCGTCTGTCTCTCTCTCTCCGTCTGTCTCTGTCTCTCCGTCTCTCTGTCTCTACTCCCTTCTGTCTCTCCTTCCCTCTGTCTCTCCTTCCCTCTCTCTCCTTCTCTCTGTCTCTCCCTCCCTCTCTCTGTCTCTATCTCTGTGTGTCTCTCTCTCTGTCTCTCTTTGTCTCTCTCCCTGACTTTCTCTCTCTCCCTCTCTCTTTCTCTGTCTCTCGCTTTCCCTGTCTCCCTCGCTTTCTCTGTCTCTCGCTTGCTCTGTCTCTGTGTCTCTCTCCCTCTTTGCCTCTCTCTCTCTGTCTCATTCTCTGTCTCTCACTTTCTCTGTCTCTCTCTTTGTCTCTCTCTTTGTCTCTGTCTCTCAATCTCTTTCCCTCTTTTTCTCTGCCTCACTCTCTTTTTCTGTCTCTTTCTGTGTTTCGCTCTCCCTCTCTGTCTCCCTCTTTGTCTCCCTTTCTCTCTCTCTCTGTCTCTCTCTGTCCCTCTGTCAGTCTGTCTCTCCTTCTTTCTCTGTCTCTCCTTCTCTTTCTGTCTCTCTCTCTGTCTGTCTCTCTGTCTCTCTCTCTATTTGTCTCCCTCCCTCTTTCTCTCTGTCTTTGTCTCTCTCTCTCTGTGTCTCTCTCTCTGTCTGTCTGTCTCTCTCTGTGAGTGTCTCTCTATCTCTGTCCCAAGCTATCTCTCTCTTTGTCTCTTTCTCAGTCCCTCTCTGTCTCTCTCTGTGAATATCTCTCTGTTTGTCTCTCTCTGACTGTCTATCTCGCCTGTCTCTCTCTCTCCTCTCTCTCTCTCTCTTGTCTGTCTGCCTTTCGCTCTCTCTCTCTTTCGCTCTCTCTTAGTCTCTCTCTGTCTCTCGCTCTCCGTCTGTCTTTCTCTCTCCGTCTGTCTCTGGCTCTCATTCTCTGTCTCTCCGTCTCTCTGTCACTCCTTCCCTCTGTCTCTCTTTCCTTCCATCTCTCCTTCCCTCTGTCTCTCTTTCCTTCCATCTCTCCTTCCCTCTGTCTCTCTTTCCTTCCATCTCTCCTTCCCTCTGTCTCTCTTTCCTTCCATCTCTCCTTCCCTCTGTCTCTCTTTCCTTCCATCTCTCCTTCCCTCTGTCTCTCTTTCCTTCCATCTCTCCTTCCCTCTGTCTCTCTTTCCTTCCATCTCTCCTTCCCTCTGTCTCTCCTTCCCTCTGTCTCTCCTTCCCTCTGTCTCTCCTTTTCTCTGTCTCTCCCTCTCTCTCTCTATCTCTGTGTGTCTCTCTCTCTGTCTCTCTTTGTCTCTCTCCCTGACTTTCTCTCTCTTTCTTCCTCTCGCTCTTCCTGTCTCTTGCTTTGTCTCTCGCTTGCCCTCTCTCCATGTCACTCTCTCTCCATCTCTGTCTCTCTCCCTCTCTCTCTCTCTCTCCCTCTCTGTCTCTCTCTCTCTCTGACTGTCTCTCCCTCTGACTCACTTTTTCTCTCTCTCTGTTCCCCCTCCCTCTCTCTTTCGCTCTCTGCCTCTCTTTCCCTGTCTCGCTTACTCCCCGCCAATCTCTCACTCACTGGTCTCTGTCTCTCTCTGTCTCCCTCTCGCTGACTCTCTCTCTGTGTCTTTCTCTGTTTCTGTGTTTCTCTCTCTCTCCGTGTATCTGTCTCCGTGTGTCTCTCCCTGTGTCTTTCTGTCATTGTCTCTCTGTCTCTCTCTCTCTGCCTGACTCTCTCTCTCTCTCTCTCACTCTGTCTCTGTCATTCTCTTTCTCTCCCTGTCACTGTCTCTCTCTCGTTCTCTGTCTCTCTCTTTCTCATTCTCTCCCTCTCTCATTCCCTGTCTCTCTTACTCTCTGTCTCTCTCATTCTCTGTCTATCTCTCAGTCCCTCTCTTTCTCTCTCTCTGAATATCTCTCTGTGTGTCCCTCTCTCTGACTGTCTCTCTGCCTCTGTGTCTTTCTGTCATTCTCTCTCTCTGTCTCTCTCTCTGTCTGACTCTCCCTCTCACTCTGTCTCTGTCACTCTCTTTCTCCCTGTCACTGTCTCTCTCTCTTCCTTTGTCTCTCTCTCTCTCTCTCGTTCTCTGTCTCTCTCGTTCTCTGTCTCTCTCACGTTCTCTGTCTGTCGCTCTCTCTCTTGTTCTCTGTCTGTCACTGTCTCTCTCTGTCTGTCTCTCCCTCTCTGTCTGTCTCTCTCTCTCTTTTGTCTCTCTCTCTGTCTCTCACTCTGTCTCTCACTCTGTCTCTATCCCTGGTGTCTCTATCCTTCTGTATCTCTCTCTCTGTATCTCTCTCTGCCTCTATCCCTCTGTATCTCTCTCTCTGTATCTCTCTCTGCCTCTATCCCTCTGTATCTCTCTCTCTGTATCTCTCTCTCTGCCTCTATCTCTCTGTATCTCTTTCTCTGTATCTCTCTCTGTATCTCTCTCTCTGGCTCTATCTCTCTTCTCTCTCTCTGTCTCTCTCTCTGTATCTCTCTCTCTGCCTCTATCTCTCTGTATCTCTCTCTCTGTATCTCTCTCTCTGTATCTCTCTCTCTGTATCTCTCTCTCTGCCTCTATCTCTCTGTATCTCTCTCTCTGTATCTCTCTCTCTGTATCTCTCTCTCTCCCTCTATCTCTCTGTATCTCTCTCTCTGTATCTCTCTCTCTGTATCTCTCTCTCTGTATCTCTCTCTCTGCCTCTATCTCTCTGTATCTCTCTCTCTGTATCTCTCTCTCTGCCTCTATCTCTCTGTATCTCTCTCTCTGTATCTCTCTCTCTGTCTCTATCCCTCTGTATCTCTCTCTCTGCCTCTCTCTCTCTGCCTCTATCTCTCTGTATCTTTCTCTCTGCCTCTATCTCTCTCTCTGTATCTCTCTCTCTGCCCCTATCTCTCTGTATCTCTCTGTATCTCTCTCTCTGTATCTCTCTCTCTGTATCTCTCTCTCTCTGCCTCTATCTCTCTGTATCTCTCTGTATCTCTCTCTCTGCCTCTATCTCTCTGTATCTCTCTGTATCTCTCTCTCTGCCTCTATCTCTCTGTATCTCTCTGTATCTCTCTCTGCCTCTATCTCTCTGTCTCTATCCCTCTGTATCTCTCTCTCTGCCTCTCTCTCTCTGCCTCTATCTCTCTGTATCTTTCTCTCTGCCTCTATCTCTCTCTCTGTATCTCTCCCTCTGTATCTATCTCTATGTATCTCTCTCTCTGCCTCTGTCTCTCTCATTCTCTTTTTCTCTCTTTCACTGTGTCTCTCGCTTTTTCTGTCTCTCTCTCTCTCAATTTCTCTGTCTATCTCATTCTCTGTCTCTAGTTCTCGGTCTTTCTCTCTGTCTCCCTCTCCCTCTCTCCCTCTCTGTGTCCCTCTGTTTCCCTCTCTGTCTCCCTCTGTATCTCCCTTTGTCTCTCTCT
>NW_027599274.1:0-28812 GCF_964194155.1 Cetorhinus maximus | reverse complement strand
GAGGGTCACGGAACCGAGGGAGTTAAGGTACAGAGCAGATCCAATGGAATGGTGTAAAATACCCGAGAGGGGCTGAATGGCCTCCTCCTGTTCCTGTGTAACAGGCTCGAGAGGGGCTGAATGGCCTCCTCCTGTTCCTGTGTAACAGGCTTGAGAGGGGCTGAATGGCCTCCTCCTTTTCCTGTGTAACAGACTCGAGAGGGGCTGAATGGCCTCCTCCTGATCCTGTGTAACAGGATCGAGAGGGGCTGAATGGCCTCCTCCTTTTCCTGTGTAACAGACTCGAGAGGGGCTGAATGGCCTCCTCCTGTTCCTGTGTAACAGGCTCGAGAGGGGCTGAATGGCCTCCTCCTGATCCTGTGTAACAGGGTCGAGAGGGGCTGAATGGCCTCCTCCTTTTCCTGTGTAACAGACTCGAGAGGGGCTGAATGGCCTCCTCCTGTTCCTGTGTAACAGGCTCGAGAGGGGCCGAATGGGCTCCTCCTGTTCCTGTGTAACAGGCTCAAGAGGGGCTGAATGGCCTCCTCCTGTTCCTAATGTTTCGATGTATTTCTCTGAATTAAGTCTGTATAATTTTGCAGAGTCTCCCTGTCCGAACGGCTGGAAAGTTCATAATCATCATTGCTATAAATTCTCAACGGAGAGAGTAAACTGGGACTCGGCAAAACAACAATGTGAATCCCAAAATACACACCTCGTCATCATAAATACAGAACAGGAACAGGTGAGAATGACAGACGCATCTGTCAGAATGAGATAGAGTGAGAGAATATCCCTCTGCACCGTCCCCATCAAACATACAGCACGGGGTTAGATACAGAGTAAAGCTCCCTCTGCACCGTCCCCATCAAACACTCCCAGGACAGGTACAGCACGGGGTTAGATACAGAGTAAAGCTCCCTCTGCACCATCCCCATCAAACACTCCCAGGACAGGTACAGCACGGGGTTAGATACAGAGCAAAGCTCCCTCTGCACCATCCCCATCAAACACTCCCAGGACAGGTACAGCATGGGGTTAGATACAGAGTAAAGCTCCCTCTACACCGTCCCCATCAAACACTCCCAGGACAGGTACAGCACGGGGTTAGATACAGAGTAATGCTCCCTCTACACCGTCCCCATCAAACAATCCCAGGACAGGTACAGCACGGGGTTAGATACAGAGTAAAGCTCCCTCTACACTGTCCCCATCAAACACTCCCAGGACAGGTACAGCACGGGGTTAGATACAGAGTAAAGCTCCCTCTACACCGTCCCCATCAAACACTCCCAGGACAGGTACAGCACAGGGTTTGATACAGAGTAATGTTCCCTCTACACTACATGAACGAGGGTTTCAGCGGTCGATGAGCTGCGACCGGGGTGGTTCTGGGCGATGTTACGGAGTTGGGAAGAGGCCGCCATGGTGACGATGTGGATATGAGGTGGGAATCCCATCTCCAGATTAAACACAACCCCAGGGTTGTGAACAGTCTGGTTCAGACTCAGAGAGTTCCCAGGATGGAGTCGGTAACTCGGGAATGGAGTTTGGAACAGAGACGGAAAACAACAGCTTCAGTCTTCCCGATATTGAATCAGAGGGAATGAGGGAGAATTTCCTGAGGAAGGGTTTGGTGTATTTTGGGGATCAGTTGTGTGTGCGTGTTTGTGTGAGTTAAGGCAGTCATACTAACTGAACACATTCCATCATTGTATCTGCTGCAGGATTTCATAAAGAAATCTATCGAGAATAATCCTGGGGATTACTGGATCGGACTAACAGATCGAGAGAGTGAAGGAAACTGGAAATGGGTGGATGGGACCCCAGTGAGGTGAGTCCCAGCGTCGCATGGAGAGAGAGACCAGGACAGGGGGATTAGATTGTGATTGATACAGGGCTATGGGGTGAGAGCAGGACAGTGGGATTAGTTTGGGGATTGATACAGGGCTATGGGGAGAGTGCGGGGCAGTGGGATTAGTTTGGGGATTGATACAGGGCTATGGGGAGAGAGCGGGGCAGTGGGATTAGTTTGGGGATTTGTACAGGGCTATGGGGAGAGAGTGGGGCAGTGGGATTAGTTTGGGGATTGATACAGGGCTATGGGGAGAGAGCGGGGCAGTGGGATTAGTTTGGGGATTTGTACAGGGCTATGGGGAGAGAGCGGGGCAGTGGGATTAGTTTGGGGATTTGTACAGGGCTATGGGGAGAGAGCGGGGCAGTGGGATTAGTTTGGGGATTGATACAGGTCTATGGGGAGAGAGTGGGACAGTGGGATTAGTTTGGGGATTGATACAGGTCTATGGGGAGAGAGTGGGGCAGTGGGATTAGTTTGGGGATTGATACAGGTCTATGGGGAGAGAGTGGGGCAGTGGGATTAGTTTGGGGATTGATACAGGGCTATGGGGAGAGAGTGGGGCAGTGGGATTAGTTTGGGGATTGATACAGGGCTATGGGGAAAGAGCGGGACAGTGGGATTAGTTTGGGATTGATACTGGGCAATGGGGAGAGTGCGGAACAGTGGGATTAGTTTGGGGATTGATACAGGGATATGGGGAGAGAGCAGGGACAGTGGGATTAGTTGGGGATTTGTACAGGGCTATGGGGAGAGAGCGGGACAGTGGGATTAGTTTGGGATTGATACAGGGCTATGGGGAGAGAGTGGGGCAGTGGGATTAGTTTGGGATTGATACAGGGCGATGGGGAGAGAGCGGGACAGTGGGATTAGTTTGGGATTGATACAGGGCTATGGGGAGAGAGCGGGACAGTGGGATTAGTTTGGGATTGATACAGGGCTATGGGGAGAGAGCGGGACAGTGGGATTAGTTTGGGATTGATACAGGGCTATGGGGATAGACCGGGGCAGTAGGATTAGTTGGGGATTTGTACAGGGCTATGGGGAGAGAGCGGGACAGAGGGATTAGTTTGGGATTTGTACAGGGCTGTAGGAATCTTGCTGATTCTGTGCAGGAATGTGTCGGATTTTTATCGGTATTTTTTATTTCCCCATTTCCCAGTTTTACTAAATGGTATCAGGGTGAACCGAATAATGCAGCAGGAAATGAAAACTGCGCCATTATCAGAAGTGCCGACTGGAATGATGTCAGTTGTTCCGATCAGTTCCCTTTTATCTGTGAGAAAAGGGCACTGCCCTGCGTCGAGGCAGCTGATATTGAGAAATATTGTTCCTGAAGAGAGACTGGGACACAGAACGAGAGTGTCAGGATTGTCCAAAGATCCCCAGCCCCTCCTCCCTTCCCCACAATCCCTGACTGCCCGAGGCCACGTCCGAAAGGTGAAAGTTCATCTGTTCCCCTTCTCCCCCAGGAGGAGCTCCCTGCAGCGCCACCGGTGGTGGGAGGCGGGAATGACATCATGACGGTTGACATTGGAAAACCCCATTCTAAATCCAAGCAGGAATCTGGCGACATGTAACAGGACAGAAGTCCTGCATTTCTCTAGCAACTTTCACTAATTCAGATGATCCCCAACCTGCTTTTGCAGCCAATGAAGCAAGTCCTTACAGAGTTTTCATCGTTGTCATGTCAGAAACGAGGCATTCAATTTGCGTG
This sequence comes from Cetorhinus maximus, assembly GCF_964194155.1. NCBI lineage: Eukaryota > Metazoa > Chordata > Chondrichthyes > Lamniformes > Cetorhinidae > Cetorhinus > Cetorhinus maximus. Next base: position 25,261 of record NW_027599274.1, on the reverse strand, counting down.
CAGTAAGCTCCCACTGGACTCAGGATTAAACTCGGTCACATCAGAAATACCCTTTGGACTTTTTCTTCTCGGACTCTGTAAATCATGTGAACTCATTTCAATCTCCCTGGTTCTTGTACTGTTACTATCCATAGTTGTAAAAGTTTCCTTTTTCTATCCTCCATTACTGTGTCTGTGCATTTGTGTACGTGTGTGTGCGTGTGTGTGTGTAAATGTCTATGTGTGTAGGTGTGTTTGTGTGTGAGTGTTTGAATGTGAGAGTGTGAGCTGTTATTATGTGAGTGTGTGAGCGTGAATGTGTTTGTGTGTGTGTGTGTGTGAGTAGGCGTGTATGTGTGTTTGTGAGAATATGTTTGTGTGAGTGTGTGTGTTTGTGCGAGTGTGCGTGAGAGTGTGGATGGGTGTGTGCGAGTGTGTGTGCGTGTGAATGTGGAGGTTGACATTGTGAACATTCCTGCCCGGGGTTTTAAATGTAAATAAACTAACCCGAGTTGATCACAATGTGAGTTTGCTGTGAGTGATTAGTAAAGTGGATCAGACACACTGAGGGTTTGGGAAAACACGCCACAACATACTTCACAAAGAATTCAAAACACCTTCTGCGTGCGGACAGCTGGTGAGAGACAGAAGTACAGTTTGCCTGTCTCTCTCCTGTCCGGAACAGTATCTTTCTGAGGAACCTACCAACTCAGACATGTGTACAAGATCTCCAACTTTGTAATGCTGCTCCTAACTTCTCAATTCCTTCATACACCAGCCTACGTACTTTTGCTTTAACCAATCGCTTAGGCATGTTCGGTGTCCTGATGTTTACCCAGGAAGTGACCACAACGAGCAGGAAAACACAATTGCTTCTTTTACCGATTAACTGAAATCTGTGTCCCTCTCGTCCTCGCTCCTTCCGCCAACGAGACAGTTTCTCCCTATCTATCCACGATGCTGCTATTCCTTTCATAGAAACATAGAAACTAGGAGCAGGAGTAGGCCATTCGGCCCTTCGAGCCTGCTCCCCCATTCATTATGATCATGGCTGATCATCCAACTCAATAGCCTGCTCCCGCTTTCTCCCCATACCCTTTGATCCCTTTCGCCCCATGAACTATATCTAACTCCTCCTTGAAAACATACAATGTTTTGGTCTCAACTACTTTCTGTGGTAATGAATTCCACAGGCTCACCACTCTCTGGGTGAAGAAATTTCTCCTCATCTCAGTCCTAAATGGTCGACCCCATATCATCAGACTGTGACCCCTGGTTCTGGACTCCCCCACCATTGGGAACATCCTTCCTGCATCTACCCTGTCTAGTCCTGTTAGAATTTTATAGGTTTCTATGAGATTCCCCCCCTCATTCTTCTGAACTCCAGCGAATATAATCCTAATTGAATCAATCTATCAACATATGTCAGTCCCGCCATGCCAGGAATCAGTCGGGTAAACCATCGCTGCACTCCCTCTATAGCAAGTACATCCTTCCTCAGATAAGGAGACCAAAACTGACCACAATATTACAGGTGTGGTCTCACCAAGGCCCTGCACAATTGTAGCAAGACATCCCTGTTCCTGTACTCAAATCCTCTGGCTATGAAGGCCAACGTACCATTTGCCTTCTTTACCGCCTGCTGCACCTGCATGCTTACCTTCAGCGACTGGTGTACAAGGACACCCAGGTCTCGTTGCACATTCCCCTCTCTCAATTTATAGCCATTCAGATAATAATCTGCCTTCCTGTTTTTGCTACCAAAATGGATAACCTCACATTTACCCACATTATACTGCATCTGCCAAGCATTTGCCCACTCACTCAGCTTGTCCAAATCACACTGAAGCATCTCTGCATCCTCCTCACAGCTCACCCTCCCACCCAGCTTTGTGTCATCTGCAAACCTGGAGATATTACATTAATTCCCTCATCTAAATCATTAATATATAATGTGAATAACTGGGATCCCAGCACCGATCCGTGCGGTACCCCACTAGTCACTGCCTGCCATTCGGAAAAAGACCCGTTTCTTCCTTCTCTTTGTTTCCTGTCTGCCAACCAGTTTTCTATCCATCTCAATACACTACCCCTAATCCTACGTGCTTTAATTTTACACGCCAATCTCTTATGTGGGACTTTGTCGAAAGCCTTCTGAAAGTCCAAATGAACCACATCCACTGGCTCCCCCTCATCAACTCTGCTAGTTACATCCTCGAAAAATTCCAGTAGATTTGTCAAGCATGATTTACCTTTCATAAATCCATGCTGACTCTGTCCGATTCTGCCACTGTTTTCCACGTGCTCAGCTATTAAGTCTTTTATAATGGACTCTAGAATTTTCCCCACTACCGATGTCAGGCTGACTGGTCTATAATTCCCTGTTTTCTCTCTGACTCCCTTTTTAAATAGTGGGGTTACATTAGCTATCCTCCAATCTGTAGGAACTGTTCCAGAGTCTATTGAATCTCGGAAGATGACCACCAATGCAGCCGCTATTTCTAGGGCCACATCCTTAAGTACTCTGGGATGTAGATTATCAGGCCAACCCAATTAAAACGTATAGCAACCAACTTCCCCAACCGGAGAACCAACCTAGTATTACAGACCACCAAGAATCTTTTTTATAAAAATTACTCAAACCTTCTGTTTCAATACATAATACAAGTTAGATCACTTGGTAACAGCTGCTATATTGTTGCCGGACAATGTCTTTTTTTACAGTGAGTGGCGTGGACCCAGTCTTCCTTCCCTTTAACCTTCAGGGCCGTTCGAGTTGTTAGCAACAAAAGGTAGGGTCCTTTCCACCCTCTCATGCAATTCAGCTGCTGTTTTGCATAGAGGAAAATGAGTACAAATCCAACATTTAGTCCGATTAACTTGCGAGGCTACGGCCAGCATTCGTTGAACCGCAGAATTGGTATTCCACTCCCCGCAAGGACCACGCAGGAGAGGATCCAAATCAGAGTCAGCATTCTGACGGCTCAGTTAAATTTCTTGCACAAGCCCTTCCGTCCAAGGTCAGCGTCCACTTGACGTGCGATGTGTGGATCCACAAGGGCGCCCTTCAACCTTTACAGCCATATGGGTGGTGAGCAGGACTTGGAAAGGCCCTTCCCATCGAGGTTCCAAACAGTTCTTTCTCCTGAAGGTCTTTACAAGGACTAGGTCCCCGGGCTGGTATTGATGGCAATCTTCAATGATGGGCTTTTTCTGAGCTTCTACTACCTGTATATGTAAGCTCTTGAGAGAATTAGTGAGCACTATACAATATGTAATCATTCCCTCATCCATAGCGTGGATGTCCATTTCCCTAGCAGACAAGGGTGGGGTCACTGGGAGGTGCATAGGACATCCCATTACAACTTCATAAGGAGAGAGGGAGGTGGTACGGTTAGCGTGAGAGTGCATAGCCATGAGCGCCAAGGGTAGAGCTTCAGGCCATTTCAAACCAGTTTCTTCACATAATTTAGGTTGTTTTTCAGAATACCATTTTGTCTTTCCATCGCTCCAGTAGACTTGGGGGTGGTATGGGCAGGAAAGGTGATGGTTGCATTGTAAGGCCTTCGACAGTTCCTTTTTCACTTTAGCAGTAAAATGAACAACAATTTTACAACAACAACAGCATCATTTCGTCGGGTGGGATACGCCTCCACCCATCGCGAGAACAAACATACTAGAACTAAAACATAATTATATTCCATACATTTAGGCATTTGTATAAAGTCCATTTGTAAGTGTACAAACGGGCCCCATGGCTGGGGTCCCGTACCAGCAGTCACTGTGGGCGTCTTGCCTGGGTTATGTCATTGACATAGGTATGACAGGTATTACTAATACAATACCTATTAACATATTACTATTCACTATACATTCAACATTCATTCGATATACACATGTTAAACCCCTGAGCTGCCAACCGGTCAAGTCATGATTCCTGTGTCATGAGAGATTCAATAGATGCTCATTAGTTACCCATAAAGGGACTACCCCTTCTTTAGTCTGTCTTAAATTTTCTCGGGCTTGTTCCAGTGCCCAAGATCCATAGGTGTTGCAAACATCATTTCTGCTCGCTTTGTCTGAAATATTTTTTCCTATTTCAATTAATTTATTGATAGTCCCCACATGACTTTCAAGCACGGTAGCCAGGCTTTGGATTAACCAATGATGTCCAACAATGTTGAGTATCATAGCGGCATCATTTATCAGGCTGCACTTAACACGGTTCCCTCCCAAGCCTGATCGTATCTCGCCACTGAACTGAACTGCTTCAGTCATCAATTGGCGCCTCAGAGCCGTATAGAGTGCTTGGGTATGGGTTGAGCACCATTGGGGCAGGACGACACCGGATACATTCAAGACTACGGGTACCAGCTCATGGTGTATATTATCATACAAAACTTCTGATTAACCAGTACCAAATCATTCGTCGGTCCTGGATGCATAGTCGGACAAGATGGGTCAGTCAGTGTGGTTTGAGGGGCTTCAATTATCTCTACTCAGACTGTGAAAGTAGAGGTGGGCGGTGGCTGGGTAGTGGCTCTTTTGGGCGAACCTCCCATGCTGGATCTGAAGCAAACCCTTACTACAATTTGAAAGCACTTGTTCTCCTACTGTCACATTTATCATTCCCCGTTGCGTCGCATTCGGCACTGTCCGTGCTGTACCAAAGTTCCTCCTGCGGTGCGGGATGGGCAGTGATGATCCCCGACCTTGTTGCCAGTACTGATAGGCCCACGACCAGGATCGTAGATCTGTGGAGACATTAACATCGGCTCCCGTTCTCTGGGTTACCGCTTGGTCAATTGTCATGTATCTTTAACTGTGTGTAATGCCTCCATTTACTTCCCGTTCTCATATCTACAAGTGTGCATGTATCACCTGTCATAATTACCTGGTATGGTCCATTGTTGCTCTTTGGATTTGCCTGTTTCCATATCCTTAATCACCTGTCGGTCTCTGACTTCCTCTCTCCACTCATGTAATTGCCTACTTAATTCCCTTACATTGTCCTGTATTTTTCCTTTCTGTGGCCCTACATCTCCTACTATAATACCTTCAGGTAATAGCATGGCCCTTCCTGTTATCATTTCAAATGGGGTGAACCTGTCGGTCCTGATTGGGGTAGCCCACGGCGCATTAGAATATTGGGCTGTTCCCTGTCTCTTGATTGATGTTTTTTTTTTAAGTTCAGTTCATCCTTTCCACCATCCCTGGACTCTGGGGGTGGTAAGGAATATGGAATTTCTGTTTAAGCTTCATAAGATTACACACTTCTTTAATGTCTCTCCCTGTGAAATGAGTTCCCTGATCTGAATCCATCTGGGTAAACTCCTTCCAGTTTACTCCCTCCTGCTGCTGTCTCATGTCAGACCTCAATTCCTTAAACAACTCTACAATGCACCTTCTTATCCTATCTTTCAATGGCTCGGTATTTTCACTTCCAGTGATGGTTCTCTCTGGGAACCGCTTAACTCTGCCTGTCATCAAGGTGTTAATCCTGTGGTTTTACTTTTTGTAGCTTGCAGGCACATTAATATAGTCAGTAATACATCTGTTTAGCCTTTTTCCAGCTTTCCCTTTACCTCTAAGTTTTCTTTCCTGGCCATGATCATCCTAAGGTTCTCTGGAGTTCAGTTTCTCTATTGTCTTGGATTGTTTAAAATGTTTCCTTACTCTTTAGGCCATATTAACTATTCCATTTCAACGGAGATCTCTGTCTCTAGATCTTTGCTTATCTCCCCCTGTGCAGTTCCAATGCTTCAGTTGATGGCCAGATTATCAAATTCATTTCCCTTAAAACAATTTGTACATTATGTCCTCTTTCCCTGACTCATTCTCCTACTTGCCTCATACCATATTACACTTGCAACAGCTACCATCTTATCTTGTTCATGTTGCCTGGAGAGACTTTAAAATATTCTCATAACAGTTTTAAAAACAGAAATCAGGTATTGACAAGTTTTGCTTCCTTTTCTTCTTCTCAAAGATTTTATTGTCTTAAAAGAAACCCACTAAATTGTGTCTGACCCGTTTCTTTTAGAATTATCCCAGATTCATTAACTCGGCCAAAAATTGGATTTCTGCCAAACTTTGCCAAGGTCTTGAGCTTAGCTTCATATTTTGGGAACAGACTTACAAACACAAAAGCTCGCAGCATTTGAATTAGTGCCAATTGTTGTCAGACCTTTTAAAATGAAAATTCCCTTTTGAGAACTTTATCAAGAACCAAACCTCAAATTTTTAAACTTTGTAAGAACTGTAATTTACACTATCAGAATTAAAACAACTTCTTTTTCATGTGTAACGATTTGTATCCAAGTTATAATTTCCGTATGTTTATCAACACATTCTTTATCTTAGACAGCATCCTAGTGATTCAAAAGTAACCTGTTAAATTACACTGCACTTTACATCTCAAGATTGTCCCAAATTCAAATTACAGTGCTGTTGGAAAGCAGATTTCCTTTCATATTTAACTCATCTCTTCTTAAGAAACCCCTTTTTATCCATTGGAACCATCTAGACCTTGTGTTTACGTCTTTTCATTTTCCTAGAATCCTTCTGAATTTCAAGTAATTTCTTTTTCTCAGAATTTTAGAATACGAACTCGTATGTATTAATCCCAATCAGCTTGGAAGCTGCTGATGAGGGTTATTCCCTACTAGTCTACAAGGGGGTGGTACAAAGGTTGGTTCATCTCAAGGATGAGATAAAGGCAAGCCCTGTTTTATCTTTACACTCCCTTCAAATTACGATTTTTGCCAGAAATCTCAACTCAAACCTTATACTCAAGACTTTGGAATATTTGAATAAACTTTTCCTTTAATCTAATATGGGGCTTTCGACTCTAAAGTGCCCAACTACACACACAAAAGACAATTCAGGGAAGAAAACACATTAAAGCTCACATACAAATGCTTCCTTCCACACAAACAAACACATACATAAAGGTATGTATCGATACTCCTGTAATATTGAACTTAACTCTAAACGAAGCTTCGAGTAGCAGTGGGGGGAATAAAGGGATCGTGAAGGCTCCACCTATAGGGACCTTCAAACTGACGAAAGCTCCACATTTTCTCTGCTGCTGCTTGTGAGTTACTCATTAACCCCCTAGGGGTACCCTCTTTCTCTCTCTCTCTCTCTCTTCAACACAAACAGCTCTTGTAACTTAGATCAATTCAATTTTTTTTTTAAGTTACAGAAAATTCAGTGGCGAACTATCTACCTCCCTTAAAACATATTATAAGCGGCTCAAATCTGTCCCGATTAAAAGTTCCAGCTGGTGGGAAGCTCTCTCCTTTACTTTGAGTCCATTTAACCCAATCAGAAACATATTGGACAATTTCAGGACCATAATGGACACAAAAGAAAACACAGAAATTACTTACTTTTCACCTCCATGGGACTCGAACCCCTGGGTGTACTACTACTACTTTTTTTTAACCTCCATCCATTTTTCATTCCGTTTTCTTGCCCATCTTCAAAGTTCCTGATTTAAGCTCCGGTTTTAGTTTGTTCTTAGTACTTTGCGAAGCGGGGGGAGTGGCTGAGCCCGCTCTGCTGTTGCGATCTCCCATTTTTCTGAAAAGAAAACACAATTAACAGCGCGGCGCGTTTCCTACCCTATGCGCTCACCGGTGTTTAAGAGTTCCTGAACAAGTCCTCCAGTTCCTTGGGTCTTTTGAGTCTGGTCGGTAGCTACCCTTTTTCTAGCACTCCCCCTTTCAGCTAGGATGCTTTCACTGCAATCCCCCTCTCAGCTAGGATGCAGTTCGTACTCTCCCTAACTTAGGAGAGTTAATCCTCCCTTTCTCCGTGAGGGTTCTTTTTTTAGAGATTCGACAGCCCAGGATTTCAATCACCTCTCCAATTTAAGAGGTTACTGGACTTCAGTTGGATCCCATCCTCGTCGCCAATTTGTCGCGGAAAATGGAGTGAATACTCAGACCCAGGAGGTTTGTCTTGGAAGTCTTTATTGAATCATGATATCATAGAGAGCCCAGCAGCATACAACGGAGTTAGCCGGCACTCTGAGGAAGCATCACAGTACACACATATTTATAGTAAAAGTTGTACATATCAAAGAGCTTGAAGGTGATAAGACTGCCTAACCTTCATTAATTAAATACATTGAGAATCATTGTCTTTGGCATGCAACACACAATTAGTCTATTCTAATTTATGACTATACAGGATATTGGGGGAAGCTCATCTGGTAATAAAAAAGTGAGACAGAGAATAGATAACCATGCTTGACCTTATCTTTAGTGCTAGGGGGTGTACACTCTAGAGAACAGATGACCATTGCTTGATCCTGTCTCTTTGTGTTGGGGGCAGACATCCTAGCCTTGTCTCAAGGATTCTAGGAAGCTTGTTTATGATACTCCTTTTCTCCTTTCCTGCTCAACTAGCTGGCAGCTGCAGGTGTACCTGCTAGAACAAAAGAGGGAACTGTGCTGTAGTATTCCACTATGGTTTTAACCGTTTAACCCTTAGTTGTCCTGTAGATGTATTTTATTCTTCCACACCAACATTTCTGGTATGTTATTTGTGTCCTCCTTTGTGGAGACAGAACACAAGTATGTATTTAGTTGGTCAGCCATTTCTTTGTTCTCCATTATAAATTCCCCTGTTTCTGACTGTAAGGGACCTACATTTGTCTTCACCAATCTGTTTCTCTTCACATACCTATAGAAACCTTTACAGTCAGTTTTTATGTTCCCTGCAAGCTTACTATCATGCTCTATTTTCCCCTTCTTAATCAATCCCTTAGTCCTCCTTTGCTGAATTCTAAACTGCTCCCAATCCTCAGGTCTGTTGTTTTTTCTGGCCAATTTGTATGCCTCTTCCTTGCATCTAATACTCTCTCTAATTTCCCTCGTAAGCCATGGTTTGGCCACCTTTCCTGTTTTACTTTTGCTCCAGACAGGAATAAACAATTGTTGCAGTTCACCCATGCGCTCTTTGAATGTTTGCCATTGCCTATCCAACGTCATCCCTTTGAGCAACGTTTCCCAATCCATCATAGCCAACTCGCGCCTCATACCGTCGTAGTTTCCTTTATTAAGCTTCAGGACCCAAGTCTCAGAATCAACCACGTCACTCTCCATCTTGATGAAGAATTCTATCATATTATGGTCGCTCATCCCCAAGGGGCCTCGCACAAGTAGATTGCCAATTATTCCTTTCTCATTACACAATACCCAGTCGAGGATGGGCTGTTCTCTCGTTGCTTCCTCAAAACACTGGTCCAGAAAAACATCCCATATACACTCCAGGAATTGGTCCTCTATGGTATTGTTACTAATTTGATTTGCCCAATCTATATGCAGATTAAGGTGACCCATAATTACAGATGTTCCTTTATTACATGCGTCTCTAATTTCCTGTTTAATGCCATTCCCAACATCACCACTACAGTTTGGGGGTCTATATACAACCCCCACTAACGTTTTTTGCCCCTTAGTGTTTCTCAGCTCTACCCATACAGATTCCACATCGTCGGAGCTAATGTCTTTCCTCACTATTGCCTTAATTTCCTCTTTAACCAGCAATGCAACTCCACCACCTTTTCCTTATTGTCTGTCCTTCCTAAATACTGAATACCCCTGGATGTTGAGTTCCCTTCTTGCAGCCATGTCTCCGTAATTCCGACTATATCATACCTGTTTACATCTATTTGCGTGGTTAATTTATCCACTTTATGCGAATGCTCCTCGCATTAATGCTCAAAGCCTTAAGGCTTGCCTTTTTAACATTACTTGTCCCGTTCCCACTATTTTTCACTGAGGCCCTGTTTGATTCTTGCCCTTGATTTCTCTGACTATCACTTTTCTTATTCCGCTTTCTGTCTTTTGTTCTTGTCTTTGATTCCCATTTCTCTGACTCCTTGCATAGGTTCCCATTCCCCTGCCATTTTAGTTTAAATCCTCCCCAACCACTCTAGCAAATGTTCCCCCTAGGACATCAGTCCCAGTCCTGTCTAGGTGTAACCCGTCCGGTTTGTACTGGTCCCACCTCCACCAGAACCGGTCCCAATGCCCCAGGAATTTGAAACCCTTCACTTCACACCATCTCTTCAACCACATATTCATCTGATATATCCTGCTATTTCTACACTGACTGGTACGTAACACTGGTGGTAATCCTGAAATCACTACCTTTGTGGTCCTACTTTTCAACTTACTTCCTAACTCCATATATTCTGCTTTTAGGATCTCATCCCTTTTCTCACCTGTGTCGTTTGTACCAATGTGCACCACGACCACTGGGTGTTCACCCTCCAGCTTCAGAATGTCCTCTAGCCGCTCTGAGACATCCTTGAACCGAGCACCAGGGAGGCAACATACCATCCTGGAGTCTCGTTTGCAGCCACAGAAATGCCTCTCTATTCCCCTTACAATTGAATCCCCTGTAGCTGTTGCGTTCCCACACATTTTACTCCTCCCCGGTGCAGCAGAGCCAACCATAATGCAACAAATTTGGCTGTTGCTGCTTTCTCCTGAGAGGCCATTCCCCCCCCAACAGTATCCAAAGCGGTATACCTGTTTTGCAGAGGAATAGCCACAGGAGATTCCTGCACTGCCTGCCTAGTCCCCTTGCTTTGCCTGGTGGTCACCCATTCCCTTCCTGCCTGTGGACTCTTACCCTACGGTGTGACCACCTCTCTATACGTCCCTATCCACGATACTCTCCACCTGGCGGATGCTCCACCGTGTCCCCAGCCGCCGCTCCAGCTCCAAATCCCCGGCTTCCAGGAGCTGCAGCTGGAGACACTTCCCGCACACAGGCTGGTCCCGGGCACTGGAAACGTGCCCGGCTTCCCACATAGAGCAGGATGAGCACACCACGGCTTTGAGCTCTCCTGCCATGACTGACCCCTTTAAATTAAATTAAACCTTTTGGAAGATACTTAATATCAAATAATATCAATTACTCTCGGGCCCTTCTTCCCTGCTCCTCGCTGTTACAGAATATAGTCCCTTACAAACGATGAACCACAAAATAAGACATTAAAAACGATCAGTAATAAGAGTAGTAAACGCTGCCCCGGCCGCACTCACAGGATCACCTCGCTCCCGCCTCACCGACTCCCTCAGTCACCCCTGTTCACCCGGCTCCTCTCGCGCTTCCCTTCAACTGCCGGCTCCGCTCGAGCGCGCAGGGGGCGGGGTCGCACAGTGCGCACAGGGGGCGGGGTGATACGGGGCGGGCAGGGGGCGGGGTCGCACAGTGCGCACAGGGGGCGGGGTCACACAGAGTGCGCAGGGGGCGGGGTCACACAGAGCGCGCAGGGGGCGGGGTGATACAGAACGGGCAGTGGGCGGGGTTACACCGTGCGCGCGGGGGGCGGGGTGATATAGAGCGAGCAAGGGGCGCGGTGATACAGGGCGGGCAGGGGGCGGGGTGACACAGAGCGCGCAGCGGGCGGGATCACACAGAAGGCGCAGGGGTGATAGGCGCCATGAAGATCAGGAGGAGGAGGAACAGCGCTCAATGTACACACCGCCCCCTGGAGATCAGGAGGAAGATCTGCACATTGTATACACACCGCCCTCTGGAGATTAGGAGGAGGAACTGCACACTGTATACACACCGCCCTCTGAAGATCAGGAGGAGGATCTGCACACTGTATACACACCGCCCTCTGGAGAACAGGAGGAGGAACTGCACACTCTATACGCAGCGCCCTCTGGACATCAGGAGGAGGAACTGCACACTCTATACACACCGCCCTCTGGAGATCAGCAGGAGGAACCACATACTGTGCCCACAGTGCCCCCTGGAGATTAGGAGGAATAACTGCACTCTCTGTACACACCGCCCACTAGAGATCAGGAGGAGGAACTACACACTGCATACACACCGCCCTCTGGAGATCAGGAGGAGGAACTGCATTCCGTTCACACACTGTCCTTTGGAGACCAGGAGGAGGAACTGCACTCTGTGTACACACCGCCCCCTGGAGTACAGGATGAGGAACTGCACTGTGTGTACACATTTCCCTATGGAGATCAGAAGGAGGAACTGCACTCTGTACACACCGCCCTCTGGAGATCAGGAGGAGGAACTGCATTCTGGGAATACACCGCCCCCTGGAGATCAAGAGGAGGAACTGCACACTGTATACACACCGCCCTCTTTAGGAGGAGGAACTGCAATCTGTATACACACCCTCTGGAGATCAGGAGTCGGAACTGCATTCTGTGTACATGCTGCCCTCTGGAGATCAGGAGGAGGAACAGCACTCTGTGTACACACCACCCTCTGGAGATCAGGAGGACGAGCACTCTGTGTACACACCGCCCTCTGGAGCACAGGAGGAGGAACTGCAATCTGTGTAGACACACCCCTCTGGAGATCAGGAGGAGGAAATGCATTCTGTGTACAGATCGCCCTGTGGAGAACAGGAGGTGAAGTTACACTCTGTGTACACGCTGCCGTCTGGAGATCCGGAGGAGGAACTGCACTCTGTGTACACACCGCCCTCTGGAGATCCGGAGGAGGAACTGCACTCTGTGAACACTCTGCCCTCTGGCGATCAGGAGGAGGAACCGCACTCTATGTACACACTGCCCTCTGGAGATCAGGAGGAGGAACTGCACACTGTATACATTGCCCTCTGGAGATCAGGAGGAGGAACTGCACACTGTATGTGCACCGCACTCTGGAGATCAGGAGGAGGTACTGCACACTGTATCATCCCACCCTGTAGAGATCAGGATGAGGAACTGCACTCTGTGACACACCACCCTCTGGAGATCAGGAGGAGAAACTGCACTCTGTAACACTCCACCCTTTGGAGATCACAAGGCAGAACTGCAGGCTGTGTACACACCACGCTCTGGAGATCAGGAGGAACCTCACTCTGTGTACACACTGCCCTCTGGAGCAAAGGAGGAGGAACTGCAATCTGTGTACACACACCCCTCTGGAGATCAGGAGGAGGAAATGCATTCTCTGCACAGATTGCCCTCTGGAGATCAGGAGGGAAAACTGCACTCTGTGTACACACCACCTTTGGAGATCAGGAGGAGGAACTGCACTCTGCATACACGCTGCCCTCTGGAGATCAGGAGGAGGAACTGCACTCTGTGTACACACCACCCTCTGGAGATCAGGAGGAGGAAGGGCACTCTGTGAACACTCCGCCCTTTGGCGATCAGGAGGAGGAACCGCACTTTGTATCACCCCGCCTTTTGGAGCACAGGAGGAGGAACTGCACTCTGTGTACACACCGCCTCCTGGAGATCAGGAGTGGGAACTGCACTCTGTGTACCCTCCGCCCTCTGGAGATCGAGAGGAGGAACCGCACTTTGTGTACTCACCGCCCTCTGGAGATCAGGAGGAGGACCTGCACAGTGTATACGCACCGCCCTCTGGAGAACAGGAGGAGGAACTGCACACTGTATACACACCGCCCTCTGGAGATCAGGAGTCGGAACTGCATTCTGTGTACGTGCTGCCCTCTGGAGATCAGGAGGAGAAACTGCACTCTGTATCACCCCGCCCTTTGGAGATCAGGGGGAAGAACTGCACTCTGTATCACCCCGCCCTTTGGAGATCAGGAGGAGAAACTGCACTCTGTATCACCCCGCCCTTTGGAGATCAGGGGGAGAAACTGCACTCTGTATCACCCCGCCCTTTGGAGATCAGGAGGAGAAACTGCACTCTGTATCACCCCGCCCTTTGGAGATCAGAGGGAAGAACTGCACTCTGTACACACCACCTTCTTTAGAGCAGGAGGAAGAACTGCATTCTGTATCACCCCACTCTCTGTAGATCATAAGGTGGAACTGCAGGCTGTGTACACACCACCCTCTGGAGATCAGGAGGAACCTCACCCTGTGTACACACTGCTCTCTGGAGAGCATGAGGAGGAAATGCATTCTGTGTACACATCGGCTACTGGAGATCAGCAGGAGGAACTTCACTTTGTGTACATAATGGGCTCCGGAGATCAGGAGGATGAACCGCACTCTGTACACACCGCCCTCTGGAAATCAGTAGGACGAGCACTCTGTGTACACGCCGCCCTCTGGAGCACAGGAGGAGGAACTGCAACCTGTGTACACACACCCCTGTGGAGATCAGGAGGAGGAAATGCATTCTGTGTACAGATCGCCCTCTGGGGAACAGGAGGTGAAATTGCACTCTGTGTACACGCTGCCGTCTGGAGATCCAGAGGAGGAACTGCACTCTGTGAACACTGCGCCCTCTGGCAATCAGGAGGAGGAACTGCACTCTGTATCACCCCGCCTTTTGGAGATGAGGAGGAGGAACTGCACTCTATGTACACTCCGTCCTCTGTAGATCAGGAGGAGGAACCACACTCTGTGTACAGATCGCCCTCTGGAGCTCAGGAGGAGGAACTGCACTGTGTACATACTGCCATCTGCAGATTGGGAGGATGAGCACACAGGGTATACACCCCACTCTGGAGATAAGGAGGAGGAACCGCACTCTGTGTACACACCCCCTCTGGGGATCAGGAGGAGGATCTGCACTCTCTGTGTACACCACCCTCTGGAGAGCAGGAGCAGGAAATGCACCCTGTGTACTCACTGCCCAATGGCTATCAGGAGGAGGAACCGCACTCTGTGTACACACCGCCTTCTGTCGATCAGGGGGAGGAACTTCACAGTGTACACACCTCCCTCTGGTGATCAGGAGGAGGAACTTCACTGTGTACACACCGCCCTCTGGAGATCAGGTGGAGGAACCGCAATCTGTGTACATATCGCCTTCTGGAGATCAGGAGGAGAAACTGCATTCTGTGTACACGCCACCCTCTTGAGATCAGGAGGAACCGCACTCTGTGTACACACTGCCCTCTGGAGTGCATGAGGTGGAAACGCACACTGTGTGCGCATCGGCCACTGGAGATGAGGAGGAGGAACTTCACTTTGTGTACACATCGGACTCTGGAGATCAGTAGGATGTACCGCACTCTGTGTATACTCCGCCCTCTGGAGATCAGGAGGATGAGCACTCTGTGTACACACTGCCTTCTGGAGATCAGGAGGAGGAACCAAACTCTGTATCACTCCACCCTCTGGAGATCAGGAGGAGGAACTGCACTTTGGGTACACTCCACCCTCTGGAGATCAGGAGGAGGAATTGCAATCTGTGCACACACCGTCTTCCAGAGAACAGGAGGAGGAACTGTACTCTGCATACACATTGCCCTCTGGAGATCAGGAGGAGGAACTGCACTGTGTACACACTGCCTTCTGGAGATCAGGAGGAAGACCCGCACTCTATGTACACACCGCCCTCTGGAGATTAGGAGGAGAAACTGCACTGTGTGTACACACTGCCCTCTGGAGATCAGGAGGAGGAAATGCATTCTGTGTATAGATCGCCCTCTGGAGATCAGGAGGAGAAACTGCACTCTGTTTACGCAGCGCCCTTTGGAGATCAGGAGGAGGAACTGCACTATGTGTACACACTGCCCTCTGGAGATCAGGAGGAGGAACTGCTCCCTTTGTACACATCGCCCTCTGGAGATCAGGAGGAGGAACTGCATTCCCTGTACACACTGCCCTTCGAAGATCAGGAGGAGGAACCGCTGTCTTTATCACCCCGCCCTTTGGAGATCAGGAGGAGGAGCTGTACTCTGTGTACACACCGCCTTCTGGAGATCAGGAGGAGGAATTGCACTCTGTGTACACTCCGCCCTCTGGATATCAGGAGGAGGAACTGCACTGTGTACACACTGCCCTCTGGAGATCAGGAGGAGGAACCACTGTCTGTGTACACACCACCCTCTGGAGATCAGGAAGAACTGCACTCTGTGTACACAGGACCCTCTGGAGATCAGGAGGACGAGCACTCTGTTTACACCCTGCCCTCTGGCGATCAGGAGGAACCACACTCTGTGTACAGACGACCCTCTGGAGATCAGGAGGACGAGCACTCTGTGTACACCCTGCCCTCTGTCGATCAAGATTTGGAACCGCACTCTGTATCACCCCGCCCTTTGGAATTCAGGAGCTGGAAATTCACTCTGTGTTCATGTCGCCTTCTGGAGATCAGGAGGAGGAACTGCACTCTGTGTATGCTCCGCCCTCTGGAGATCTGGAATAGGAACTGCACTCTGTGCAATCACCGCCTTCCAGAGATCAGGGTGAGGAACCACACTTTGTGTACACACCGCCCTCTATAGAGCAGAAGGAGGAACCGCACATTGTGTACAGATCGCCCTCTGGAGATCAGGAGGAAGAAATGCACTCTGTGTACACACCGCTCTTTGGAGATCAGTAGGAGCAGCTGCACTCTGTGTTCACGCTGCCCTCTGGAGAGCAGGAGGAGGAACCGCACTCTGTACACACCGCCCTCTGGAGATCAGGAGGAGGAACTGTAATCTGTGTATACACACCCCTCTGGAGATCAGGGGGTGGAAATGCATTCTGTGTACAGATCGCCCTCTGGAGATCAGGAGGGGAAACTGCACTCTGTGTACACACTGCCCTCTGGAGGTCAGGAGGAGGAACTGGATGCTGTGTACACTCCGCCCTTTGGCGATCACAAGGAGGAACCGCAGTCTGTATCACCCCGCCTTCTGGAGATCAGGTGGAGGAACTTCATTCTGTGCACACTCCGCCCTCTGGAGACCAGGAGAAGCAACTGCACTCGGTGTACATTCCGCCCTCTGGAGATCAGGAGGAGGAACTGCACTTTGTGTACTCCCCGCCCTCTGGTGAGCAGGAGGACGAGCACTCTGTGTACACACCACCCTCTGGAGAACCGGAGGAAGAACTGCCAACTGTGTACACACACCCCTCTGGAGATCAGGAGGAGTAAATGCATTCTGTGTACACACTGCTCTTTGTATATCAGGAGGAGGAACTGCACTCTGTGTACAGACCGCCTTCTGGAAATCAGGAAGAGGAACTGCACTCTGTGCACACACCGCCCTCTGGAGACCAGGAGGAGGAACTGCAATCTGTGTACACACACCCCGCTGGAGATCAGGAGGAGAAACTGCACTCTGTGTACACACCGCCCTCTGGAGATCAGGAGGAGGATCTGCACTCTGTGTACACACCGCCCTCTGGAAATCAGGAGGAGAAACTGCACTCTGTGTACACACCGCCCTCTGGAGATCAGGAGGAGGAACTGCACTCTGTGTACACACCGCCCTCTGGAGATCAGGAGGAGGAACCGCACTCAGTGTACACACCGCCCTCTGGAGATCAGGAGGAGAAACTGCACTCTGTGTACACACCGCCCTCTGGAGATCAGGAGGAGGAACCGCACTCAGTGTACACACCGCCCTCTGGAGATCAGGAGGAGAAACTGCACTCTGTGGGCACACGGCCCCCTGGAGATCAGGAGGAGGCACCGCACTCAGTGTACACACCACGCTCTGGACCTCGAAATGATCAGCATCTCCCCCCAACCCCCAAACTGTGGGACCCCTCACCCCCTCCCCCCCCAAAACTGTGGGACTCCTCACCCCCTCCCCCACCCCCCAAACTGTGGGACTCCTCACCCCCTCCCCCCCCAAACTGTGGGACTCCTCACCCCCTCCCCATTCCCGCACAGTGGGACCTCTCACTCCCTCCCCACCAAACTGTGGGACTCCTCACCCGCCCCCCCTCCAAACTGTGGGACCTCTCACTCCCTCCCCACCAAACTGTGCAACTCCTCACCCCCTCCCCCCCCCAAACTGTGGGACTCCTCACCCCCTCCCCCCCACAAGCTGTGGGACTCCTCACCCCCTCCCCCACAAACTGGGGGACTCCTCACCCCCTCCCCCCCTCCAAACTGTGGGACTCCTCCCCCCCTCTCCCCCTCCAAACTGTGGGACTCCTCACCCCCTCCCCCCCCAAACTGTGGGACTCCTCACCCCCTCCCCCCCAACTCTTCAGCCCCATGTTTACCTCTGCCACTCTCGCGTGACCCACGACTCTCAGTCTTGGGGAAACCCCCGTAAAATCGCCATCTTCCCCCTCGCCCCCCGACCCCACCGATGTCGGAGGTCACACAGCGATTTTGCAAAGCCAGTTCCTCCGTACCCTAACCCCTGACCCCTTGCGGCCGGACCAAGTGACCAATCGCGGCCCTCCGCTCTCACGCCGGGCAGCAGCGCGCGGTTGGTGGTGGATCTCAGCAGATCCTTCACCTCCGGATCCGTGGATATTCCCAGAAGTTTCCACACGGTCCCCTCCGGAACAATAGCTGCAACCCCGGCCTACAGCGACAGGCAGAAAGGGAGAGAGAGAGAGAGAGAGAGAGAGACAGGGAGAGAGAGAGACAGGGAGAGAGAGTGTGAGAGAGGGAGAGAGAGCGACAGAGAGAGAGAGAGACAGAGAGAGAGAGAGAGCGAGAGACAGAGAGAGAGAGAGACAGAGACAGAGGTAGAGAGAGCGAGAGAGAGGGAGAGAGAGCGACAGAGAGAGAGACAAAGAGAGAGAGAGACAGAGAGAGAGAGACAGAGACAGAGGTAGAGAGAGCGAGAGAGAAAGGGAGAGAGAGCGACAGAGAGAGAGAGAGAGAGACAGACAGAGAGAGAGAGAGAGGGAGAGAGTCAGGGAAAGAGAGAGAGAGAGAGAGCGTCAGAGAGAGAGAGAGAGAAAAAGAGGGAGACAGGGAGAGAGAGGGAGACAGAGGGAGACAGAGAGAGAGGGAGAGAGAGACAGAGAGAGAGAGACAGAAGTAGGGAGAGAGACAGAGAGAGAGATAGAGGGAGAGAGAGCGACAAAGCGAGAGAGAGACAGAATGAGTCAGAGAGAGGAAGAGACAGAGAGAGAGACAGAGGCAGAGAGAGAGACAGAGAGAGAGGGAGACAGAGAGAGAGACAGAGAGAAGGAAAGAGAGAGGCAGAGAGAGAGAGACAGAGAGAAGGAGAGAGAGAGACAGAGGGAGAGAGAGATAGATGGAGGGAGTTAGAGACAGACAGAGAGAGACAGACAGACAGAGAGAGGCCGAAATGCTTGATGCCAACAGACCAGATGTGTTGAAATATCCCAAATTATGACACCACCACCCATCACCAGATTTCACAGTGAGATGCCCACAGAGATCAAACTGTCCAGATATATCTTCATCCTGTGGAAGAAAACAGAGTTTGATACAGAGCAAAACTCCCTCTGCACCGTCCCCATCAAACACTCCCAGGACAGGTACAGCACGGGGTTAGATACAGAGTAAAGCTCCCTCTACACCGTCCCCATCAAACACTCCCAGGACAGGTACAGCACGGGGTTAGATACAGAGTAAAGCTCCCTCTACACTGTCCCCATCAAACACTCCCAGGACAGGTACAGCACAGGGTTAGATACAGAGTAAAGCTCCCTCTACATTGTCCCCATCAAACACTCCCAGGACAGGGACAGCACGGAGTTAAATACAGAGTAAAGCTCCCTCTACACTGTCCCCATCAAACACTCCCAGGACAGGTACAGCACGGGGTTAGATACAGAGTAAAGCTCCCTCTACACTGTCTCTATCAAACACTCCCAGGACAGGTACAGCACGGGGTTAGATACAGAGTAAAGCTCCCTCTACACCGTCCACATCAAACACTCCCAGGACAGGTACAGCACGGGGTTAGATACAGAGTAAAGCTCCCTCTTCACTGTCCCTATCAAACACTCCCAGGACAGGGAGAGCACGGTGTTAGATACAGAGTAAATCTCCCTCTACACCGTCCCCAACAAACACTCCCAGGGCAAGTACAGCACGGGGTGAGATACAGAGTAAAGCTCCCTCTACACTGTCCCCATCAAACCTTCCCAGGACAGGCACAGCACGGGGTTAGATACAGAGTAAAGCTTCCTCTACACTGTCCCCATCAAACACTCCCAGGACAGGTACAGCACGGGGTTAGATACAGAGTAAAGTTCCCTCTACACTGCTCCAGTCCCTACAATCTTCCCTATCTCTGTAACCTCCTCCAGCATCTACACCCCTCCCTATCTCTGTAACCTCCTCCAGCCCTTACACCCCTCCCTATCTCTGTAACCCCCTCCAGCCCCTTCAACCCTCCCTATCACTGTAACCTCCTCCAGCCCCTACACCCCTCCCTATCTCTGTAACCTTCTCCAGCCCCTACAACCCTTCCTATCTCTGTAACATCCTCCAGCTCCTACACCCCTCCCTATCTCTGTAACCTCCTCCAGTCCCTACAACCCTCCCTATCTCTGTAACCTCCACCAGCCGCTACACCCCTCCCTATCTCTGTTACCTCCTCCAGCCCCTACACCCCTCCCTATCTCTGTAACCTTCTCCAGCCCCTACAACCCTTCCTATCTCTGTAACATCCTCCAGCTCCTACACCCCTCCCTATCTCTGTAACCTCCTCCAGTCCCTACAACCCTCCCTATCTCTGTAACCTCCACCAGCCGCTACACCCCTCCCTATCTCTGTAATCTCGTCCAGCCCCTACAACCCTCCCTATCTCTGTAATCTTGTCCAGCCCCTACAACCCTCCCTATCTCTGTAACCTCCTCCAGCCCTGACAACTCTCCCTATCTCTGTAACCTCCTCCAGCCCCTGCACCCCTCCCTATCTCTGTAACCTCCTGCAGCCCCTACAACCCTCCCTATCTCTGTAACCTCCTCCAGCCCCTACAACCCTCCCTATCTCTGTAACCTCCTCCAGCCCCTACAACCCTCCCTATCTCTGTAACCTCCTCCAGCCCCTACAACCCTCCCTATCTCTGTAACTCCCTCCAAGATTTGTGCACTCCTCCAAATCTAACCTCATGAGCTCCCCCCGTCCACAGGTTGGCATGATGCCACACTTGGCGACGGCAGCAAGTCACCCGCAAACCCTGGATACCCCTCCTGAAACCTTCCACCTCCCTCTCCTCCTGTATGCTGCTTCTTCAAGCTGATCTCCTCCTCCGAGGTTCTGGTCAACGGTCCTAATGTCTCCCGATGTCGCTCAGGGTCAACGTTCGGCCTCATTTCTCCTCTTGCCGAGAATGCTGGGACATTTGAACATCTAGGCTCTCTCAAAAATTCAACTCCCTTTCATCACCTCCATTCTCCACTGAGCCAGAGAGTTCCTCACCTTTTTGAAACATGCTTTTAAAAAGGGTCTTGAGGCAAAGAGAGGGGCACTTGATAAAATTTGGCTCGCTGCTTTAACTCAGTCCCCAGGCATCCCAACCTAGAGCATTATTACCTGCAGGCGAATCTCACAAAAAGCAGAGAGCAATGTGAAACAGCTTAGTCGTTGGATTAGAGGGTCAATACTGAGGGAGTGCCGCACTGTCGGAGGGTCAGTACTGAGGGCGTGCCACACAGTCGGAGGGTCAGTGCTGAGGGAGCGCCGCACAGAGAGAGAGAGAGACAGAGAGAGAGAGAAAGAGAGAGAGAGACAGAGAGAGAGACAGAGAGAGAGAGAAACAGAGAGACAGAGACAGAGGTAGAGAGAGACAGAGAGAGAGCGAGACAGAGAGAGAGTGAGGCAGAGAGAAATAGAGAGAGAGAGACAGAAATTGAGAGGCAGAGACAAAGAGAGGGAGGGAGAGAGAGAGAGCAGAAAAACAAAGTGCGGTTATGGTAAAATTTTATCCCTTGCTTAGACCACACTCGGAGCACCGTGCACAGCTCCGGTCTCCGTATCCCCCCTCGGTTAGACCACACTCGGAGCACCCTGCACAGTTCCGGTCTCCGTATCCCCTCGGTTAGACCACACTCAGAGCACCCTGCACAGTTCCGGTCTCCGTATTCCCCTCGGTTAGACCACACTCGGATCACCGTGCACAGTTCTGGTCTCCGTATCCCCTCGGTTAGACCACACTCGGAGCACCGTGCACAGTTCCTGTTTCTGTATCCTCTGGTTAGACCACACTCGGAGCACCGTGCACAGTTCCTGTCTCTGTATCCTCTGGTTAGACCACACTTGGAGCACCGTGTACAGTTCCGGTCTCCGTATCCCCTCGGTTAGACCACACTCGGAGCACCCTGCACAGTACCGGTCTCTGTATCCCCTTCGGTTAGACCACATTCGGAGCACCGTGCTCAGTTCCGGTCTCCGTATCCTCTGGTTAGACCACACTCGGAGCACCGTGCACAGTTCCTGTCTCTGTATCCTCTGGTTAGACCACACTCGGAGCACCGTGCACAGTTCCTGTCTCTGTATCCTCTGGTTAGACCACACTTGGAGCGCCGTGTACAGTTCCGGTCTCCGTATCCTCCTCGGTTAGACCACACTCGGAGCACCGTGCACAGTTCCTGTTTCTGTATCCTCTGGTTAGACCACACTCGGAGCACCATGCACAGTTCCGGTCACCGTATCCTCTGGTTAGACCACACTCGGAGCACCGTGCACAGTTCCTGTCTCTGTATCCTCTGGTTAGACCACACTCGGAGCACCGTGCACAGTTCCTGTCTCTGTATCCTCTGGTTAGACCACACTCGGAGCACCGTAGACAGTTGCGGTCTCCGTATCCCCCTCGGTTAGACCACACTCGGAGCACCGTGCACAGTACCGGTCTCTGTATCCCCTTCGGTTAGACCACATTCGGAGCACCGTGCTCAGTTCCGGTCTCCGTATCCCCCTCGGTTAGACCACACTCGGAGCACCATGCACAGTTCCGGTCTCCGTATCCCCCTCGGTTAGACCACACTCGGAGCACCGTGCACAGTTCCGGTCTCGTATCCCCCCTCGGTTAGACCACACTCGGAGCGCCGTGCACAGTTCCGGGCTCCGTATCCCCCCTCGGTTAGACCACACTCGGAGCACCGTGCACAGTTCCTGTCTCTGTATCCTCTGGTTAGACCACACTCGGAGCACCGTAGACAGTTGCGGTCTCCGTATCCCCCTCGATTAGACCACACTCAGAGCACCGTGCACAGTACCGGTCTCTGTATCCCCTTCGGTTAGACCACACTCGGAGCACCGTGCACAGTTCCGGTCTCCGTATCCCCCTCGGTTAGACCACACTCGGAGCACCGTGCACAGTTCCGGTCTCCGTATCCCCCCTCGGTTAGACCACACTTGGAGCACCGTGCACAGTTCCGGTCTCCGTATCCCCCCTCGGTTAGACCACACTCGGAGCACCGTGCACAGTTCCGGTCTCCGTATCCCCCTCGGTTAGACCACACTCGGAGCACCGTGCACAGTTCCGGTCTCCGTATCCCCCTCGGTTAGACCACACTCGGAGCACCCTGCACTGTTCCGGTCTCCGTATTCCCTCGGTTAGACCACACTCGGAGCACCGTGCACAGTTCCGGTCTCCGTATCCCCCTCGGTTAGACCACACTCGGAGCACCGTGCACAGTTCCGGTCTCTGTATCCCCCTCGGTTAGACCACACTCGGAGCACCCTGCACTGTTCCGGTCTCCGTATTCCCTCGGTTAGACCACACTCAGAGCACCGTGCACAGTTCCGGTCTCCGTATCCCCCTCAGTTAGACCACACTCGGAGCAGCGTGCACAGTTCTGGTCTCTGTATCCCCATCGGTTAGACCACACTGGGAGCACCGTGCACAGTTCCTGTTTCTGTATCCTCTGGTTAGACCACACTCGGAGCACCGTGCACAGTTCCGGTCTCCGTATCCTCTGGTTAGACCACACTCGGAGCACCGTGCACAGTTCCTGTCTCTGTATCCTCTGGTTAGACCACACTTGGAGCACCGTGCACAGTTCCTGTCTCTGTATCCTCTGGTTAGACCACACTCGGAGCACCGTGCACAGTTCCGGTCTCTGTATTCCCCCTCGGTTAGACCACACTCGGAGCGCCGTGCACAGTTCCGGTCTCCGTATCCCCCTCGGTTAGACCACACTCGGAGCGCCGTGCACAGTTCCGGTCTCCGTATCCCCCTCGGTTAGACCACACTCGGAGCACCGTGCACAGTTCCGGTCTCCGTATCCCCCTCGGTTAGACCACACTCGGAGCACCGTGCACAGTTCCGGTCTCCGTATCCCCCTCGGTTAGACCACACTCAGAGCACCGTGCACAGTTCCGGTCTCCGTATCCCCCTCGGTTAGACCACACTCGGAGCACCGTGCACAGTTCCGGTCTACGTATCCCCCTCGGTTAGACCACACTCGGAGCACCGTGCACAGTTCCGGTCTCCGTATCCCCCTCGGTTAGACCACACTCGGAGCACCGTGCACAGTTCAGAGTTCTGTGTGATTAAAATGCCTCTCGAGACACAGGTGAAAGTGTGAAGAATATGGGCCATGTTTCAGTGGGATTTAATCTTGACTGTTCCGCGTTCTTTCTAACATGGTCACCCCGCTGTTCTAGTTGAATTTACCTCGAATCCTCTCCAGGAATACGGAGAGAACACATCATAGATTAACTCCAGGACTCACAGCCGAGGACCCATCAGCCACACATGCTGCAACCCTCAGCCTGAACCAATAGAAAGGAATCACAGATCGATTTATACAAACATCAATATCACTATCCAATAACTCAAACTGAATGGAGAATTCTCTCTCTCTCTCTCTCTGTCTCTCTCTCTGTCTCTCTCTCTCTGTCTGTCTCTCTCTCTCTGTCCCTCTCTCTCTGTCTCTCTCTCTCTCTCTGTCTCTCTCTCTCTCTCTGTCTCTCTCTCTCTGTCCCTCTCTCTCTCTGTCTCTCTCTCTCTGTCCCTCTCTCTCTCTCTGTCCTCTCTCTCTCTGTCTCTCTCTCTCTCTCTGTCTCTCTCTCTCTGTCTCTCTCTCTCTCCTCTCTCTCTGTCTCTCTCTCTGTCTCTCTCTCTCTCTGTCTCTCTCTCTCTCTCTCTCTCTGTCTCTCTCTCTGCCTCTCTCTCTCTCTGTCTCTCTCTCTGTCTCTCTGTCTCTCTCTGTCTCTCTCTCTCTGTCTCTCTGTTTCTCTCTGTGTCCCTCTCTTTGTCTCTCTCTCTGCCACTCTCTCTCTCTCCCTCTGTCTCTCTCTCTCTCTGTCTCTCTCTCTCTGTCTCTCTCTCTCTGTCTCTCTCTCTCTCTGTCTCTGTGTCCCTCTCTCTGTCTCTCTCTCCCTCTCTCTCTCTCTGTCTCTCTCTCTGTTTTTCTCTGTCTCTCTCTCTGTCTCTCCCTCCTCTCTGTTTCTCTCTGTCTCTATCTCTGTTCTCTCTCTCCCTCTGATTTTCTTCTCTCTCGATCTCTGTTTCTCCCTATCTCTCTTTATTTCTCTCTCTCTGTCTCTCTCTCTGTTTCAGTCTCTCTCTCTCTCTCTGATTCTCTCTGTCTCTCTCTCTCTATCTCCCTGTTTTTCTCTCTCTGTCTCTCTCTCCCCCCCCTCTCTCTCTCTGTATCCCTATCTCTGCCTCTCTCTCTCTCTGTCTCTCTCTCTCTGTCTTTCTCTCTCTGTCTCTCTCTCTCAC
>NW_027599273.1:0-28816 GCF_964194155.1 Cetorhinus maximus | reverse complement strand
GAGTGCGAATGCTAGAGAGAGAGACAGAGTGCAAGAGTGCGAGAGAGAGCGAGAGTGCGAGAGAGAGAGAGACAGAGCGAGAGTGCAAGAGAGAGAGAGACAGAGCAAGAGTGCGAGAGAGAGAGCGAGAGTGCGAGAGAGAGTGCAAGAGTGCGAAAGAGAGAGACAGAGTGCGAGAGTGCGAGAGAGAGACAGTGCAAGAGTGCGAGAGAGAGACAGTGCGAGAGTGCGAGAGAGAGACAGAGTGCGAGAGAGACAGAGTGCGAGAGAGAGGCAGAGTGCGAGAGAGAGACTGAGTGCGAAAGAGAGACTGAGTGCGAAAGAGAGACTGAGTGCGACTGAGAGACAGAGTGCGACTGAGAGACAGAGTGCGAGAGAGACAGAGTGCGAGAGAGACAGAGTGCGAGAGAGAGACAGAGTGCGAGAGAGACAGAGTGCGAGAGAGACAGAGTGCGAGAGAGACAGAGTGCGAGAGAGACAGAGTGCGAGAGAGAGACAGAGTGCGAGAGAGAGACAGAGTGCGAGAGAGAGACAGAGTGCGAGAGAGAGACAGAGTGCGAGAGAGAGACAGAGTGCGAGAGAGAGACAGAGTGCGAGAGAGAGACAGAGTGCGAGAGAGACTGAGTGCGAGAGAGACTGAGTGCGAGAGAAAGACACACAGAGTGCGAGAGAGAGACACACAGAGTGCGAGAGAGAGACACACAGAGTCGAGAGACACACAGAGTGCAAGAGAGAGACACACAGAGTGCGAGAGAGAGACACACAGAGTGCGAGAGAGAGACACACAGAGTGCGAGAGAGACAGAGTGTGAGAGAGACAGAGTGCGAGAGAGACAGAGTGCGAGAGAGACAGAGTGCGAGAGAGACAGAGTGCGAGAGAGACAGAGTGAGAGAGAGACAGAGTGCGAGAGAGAGACAGTGCGAGAGTGCGAGAGTGAGAGAGACAGAGTGCGAGTGCGAGAGAGAGACAGAGTGCGAGAGAGAGAGAGACAGTGTGAGAGTCCGAGAGAAGCCAGAGTACGAGAGAGAGAGAGACAGAGTGAGAGTGCGAGAGAGAGACAGAATGCGAGAGAGAGCGAGAGTGTGAGAGAGAGAGACAGAGCGAGAGAGCGAGAGAGAGAGACAGGGTGCGAGAGAGAGACAGAGTGCGAGAGAGAGACTGAGTGCGAGAGAGAGACAGAGTGCGCGAGAGAGACAGAGTGCGCGAGAGAGACAGAGTGCGCGAGAGAGACAGAGTGCGCGAGAGAGACAGAGTGCGCGAGAGAGACAGAGTGCGCGAGAGAGACAGAGTGCGAGAGAGAGACAGAGTGCGAGAGAGAGACAGAGTGCGAGAGAGAGACAGAGTGCGAGAGAGAGACAGAGTGCGAGAGAGAGACAGAGTGCGAGCGTGCGAGAGAGAGACAGAGTGCGAGCGTGCGAGAGAGCGAGAGACAGAGTGCGAGAGTGCGAGAGAGCGAGAGACAGAGTGCGAGAGTGCGAGAGAGAGAGAGACAGAGTGCGAGAGAGTGTAAGAGTGCGAGAGAGAGAGACAGAGTGCGAGAGAGAGAGAGACAGAGTGCGAGAGAGAGAGAGACAGAGTTCGAGAGAGAGACAGAGTGCGAGAGAGAGACAGAGTGCGAGAGAGAGACAGAGTGCGAGAGAGAGACAGAGTGCGAGAGAGAGACAGAGTGCGAGAGAGAGAGAGAGTGCGAGAGAGAGACAGAGTGCGAGAGAAAGAGACAGAGTGCGAGAGAAAGAGACAGAGTGCGTGAGAGAGAGACAGAGTGCGAGAGAGAGACAGAGTGCGAGAGAGAGACAGAGTGCGAGAGAGAGACAGAGTGCGAGAGAGAGAGACAGAGTGCGAGAGAGAGAGACAGAGTGCGAGAGAGAGGGACAGAGAGCGAGAGAGAGAGACAGAGTGCGAGAGAGAGACAGAGTGCGAGAGAGAGACAGAGTGCAAGAGAGAGACAGAGTGCGAGAGAGAGACAGAGTGCGAGAGAGAGACAAGGTGCGGGAGATAGACAGAGTGCGGGAGAGAGACAGAGTGCGGGAGAGAGACAGAGTGCAAGACTGCGAGAGAGACGGAGTGCGAATGCGAGAGAGAGAGACAGAGTGCGAGAGAGAGACAGAGTGCGAGTGCGAGAGAGAGACTGAGTGCGAGTGCGAGAGAGAGAGAGAGACAGTGCGAGAGTGCGAGAGACAGCCAGAGTGCAAAAGAGAGAGAGACAGAGTGAGAGTGCGAGAGAGAGACAGAATGCGAGAGAGAGCGAGAGTGTGAGAGAGAGAGACCGAGCAAGAGAGAGAGACAGGGTGAGAGTGCGAGAGAGAGACAGAATGCGAGAGAGAGCGCGAGAGTGTGAGAGAGACAAAGCGAGAGAGCGAGAGAGAGAGACAGGGTGAGAGTGCGAGAGAGATAGAGTGCGAGAGAGACAGAATGTGAGAGTGCGAGAGAGAGAGAGAGAGCAAGAGTGCGAGAGATAGAGAGAGCGAGAGCGAGAGAGAGCGCAAGAGTGCGAGAGAGAGACAGAGTGCGAGAGAGAGACAGAGTGCGAGAGAGAGACAGAGTGCGAGAGAGAGACAGAGTGCGAGAGAGACTGAGTGCGAGAGAAAGACACGCAGAGTACGAGAGAGAGACACACAGAGTGCGAGAGAGAGACACACAGAGTGCGAGAGAGAGACACATAGAGTGCGAGAGAGAGACACACAGAGTGCGAGAGAGAGACACACAGAGTGCGAGAGAGAGACA
The DNA here is from genome assembly GCF_964194155.1 of Cetorhinus maximus. Lineage (NCBI taxonomy): Eukaryota > Metazoa > Chordata > Chondrichthyes > Lamniformes > Cetorhinidae > Cetorhinus > Cetorhinus maximus. Next base: position 26,092 of record NW_027599273.1, on the reverse strand, counting down.
CACAGAGTGCGAGAGAGACAGAGTGCGAGAGAGACAGAGTGCGAGAGAGACAGAGTTCGAGAGAGACAGAGTGCGAGAGTGCGAGAGAGAGACAGAGTGCGAGAGTGCGAGAGAGAGACAGAGTGCGAGAGAGAGAGAGTGTGAGAGAGAGCTAGAGTGCGAGAGAGACAGAGTGCGAGAGTGAGACAGAGTGCGAGAGTGAGACAGAGTGCGAGAGTGAGACACACAGAGTGAGACACACAGAGTGAGACACAGAGAGCGTGAGAGAGAGACAGAGTGCGAGTGCGAGAGAGAGAGAGACAGAGTGCGAGTGCGAGAGAGAGAGACAGAGTGCGAGTGCGAGAGAGCGAGAGACAGAATGCGAGAGTGCGAGAGAGAGAGTGCAAGAGTGCGACAGAGAGTGTGCAAGAGTGCAAGAGAGAGAGAGACAGAGTGCGAGAGAGAGAGAGACAGAGTGTGAGAGAGAGCGAGAGTGTGAGAGAGAGAGACAGAGCGAGAGAGCGAGAGAGACAGACAGGGTGAGAGTGCGAGAGAGAGAGATAGAGTGCGAGAGAGACAGGTTGTGAGACTGCGAGAGAGAGAGAGACAGAGTGCGAGAGATAGAGAGAGTGAGAGCGAGAGCGGGAGAGAGCGCAAGAGTGCGAGAGACAGACAGAGTGCGAGAGACAGACAGAGTGCGAGAGACAGACAGAGTGCGAGAGTGACAGAGTGCGAGAGAGACAGAGTGCGAGAGAGACAGAGTGCGAGAGAGACAGAGTGCGAGAGAGACAGAGTGCGAGAGTGAGACACACAGAGTGAGACACACAGATTGAGACACACAAAGTGTGAGAGAGAGACAGAGTGCGAGAGTGCGAGAGAGTGCAAGAGTGCGAAAGAGAGAGACAGAGTGCGAGAGTGCGAGAGAGAGACAGTGCAAGAGTGCGAGAGAGAGACAGTGCGAGAGTGCGAGAGAGAGACAGAGTGTGAGAGTGCGAGAGAGAGACACAGAGTGCGAGTGCGAGAGAGAGAGACAGAGTGCGAGTGCGAGAGAGCGAGAGACAGAATGCGAGAGTGCGAGAGAGAGAGTGCAAGAGTGCGACAGAGAGTGTGCAAGAGTGCAAGAGAGAGAGAGACAGAGTGCGAGAGAGAGAGAGACAGAGTGTGAGAGAGAGCGAGAGTGTGAGAGAGAGAGACAGAGCGAGAGAGCGAGAGAGAGAGACAGGGTGAGAGTGCGAGAGAGAGAGATAGAGTGCGAGAGAGACAGGTTGTGAGACTGCGAGAGAGAGAGAGACAGAGTGCGAGAGATAGAGAGAGTGAGAGCGAGAGCGGGAGAGAGCGCAAGAGTGCGAGAGACAGACAGAGTGCGAGAGACAGACAGAGTGCGAGAGTGACAGAGTGCGAGAGAGACAGAGTGCGAGAGAGACAGAGTGCGAGAGAGACAGAGTGCGAGAGAGACAGAGTGCGAGAGTGAGACACACAGAGTGAGACACACAGATTGAGACACACAAAGTGTGAGAGAGAGACAGAGTGCGAGAGTGCGAGAGAGAGACAGAGTGCGAGAGTGCGAGAGAGAGACAGAGTGCGAGAGAGAGAGAGTGTGAGAGAGAGCTAGAGTGCGAGAGAGACAGAGTGTGAGAGTGCGAGAGAGAGAGAGCGAGAGTGAGAGAGAGCGCAATAGTCCGAGAGAGAGAGAGCGTGACAGAGAGACAGAGTGCGAGAGTGAGACAGAGTGCGAGAGTGAGACAGAGTGTGAGAGTGAGACACACAGAGTGAGACACACAGAGTGAGACACAGAGAGCGTGAGAGAGAGACAGAGTGCGAGAGGGAGACAGAGTGTGAGAGTGCGAGAGAGAGACAGAGTGCGAGTGCGAGAGAGAGAGACAGAGTGCGAGTGCGAGAGAGAGAGACATAGTGCGAGTGCGAGAGAGAGGGACAGAGTGCGAGTGCGAGAGAGCGAGAGACAGAATGCGAGAGTGCGAGAGTGCGAGAGAGAGAGTGCAAGAGTGCGACAGAGAGTGTGCAAGAGTGCAAGAGAGAGAGAGACAGAGTGCGAGAGAGTGCAAGAGTGCGAGAGAGAGAGACAGAGTGCGAGAGAGAGAGAGACAGAGTGCGAGAGAGAGAGAGACAGAGTTCGAGAGAGATACAGAGTGCGAGAGAGAGACAGAGTTCAAGAGAGAGACATAGTGCGAGAGAAAGAGACAGAGTGCGAAAGAGAGAGACAGAGTGCGAGAGTGCGAGAGAGAGACAGTGCAAGAGTGCGAGAGAGAGACAGTGCGAGAGTGCGAGAGAGAGACAGAGTGCGGGAGAGAGACAGAGTGCGGGAGAGAGACAGAGTGCGGGAGAGAGACAGAGTGCGGGAGAGAGACAGAGTGCGGGAGAGAGACAGAGAGAGACAGAGTGCGAATGCTAGAGAGAGAGACAGAGTGCAAGAGTGCGAGAGAGAGCGAGAGTGCGAGAGAGAGAGAGACAGAGCGAGAGTGCAAGAGAGAGAGAGACAGAGCAAGAGTGCGAGAGAGAGAGCGAGAGTGCGAGAGAGAGTGCAAGAGTGCGAAAGAGAGAGACAGAGTGCGAGAGTGCGAGAGAGAGACAGTGCAAGAGTGCGAGAGAGAGACAGTGCGAGAGTGCGAGAGAGAGACAGAGTGCGAGAGAGACAGAGTGCGAGAGAGAGGCAGAGTGCGAGAGAGAGACTGAGTGCGAAAGAGAGACTGAGTGCGAAAGAGAGACTGAGTGCGACTGAGAGACAGAGTGCGAGAGAGACAGAGTGCGAGAGAGACAGAGTGCGAGAGAGAGACAGAGTGCGAGAGAGACAGAGTGCGAGAGAGACAGAGTGCGAGAGAGACAGAGTGCGAGAGAGACAGAGTGCGAGAGAGACAGAGTGCGAGAGAGAGACAGAGTGCGAGAGAGAGACAGAGTGCGAGAGAGAGACAGAGTGCGAGAGAGAGACAGAGTGCGAGAGAGAGACAGAGTGCGAGAGAGAGACAGAGTGCGAGAGAGAGACAGAGTGCGAGAGAGAGACAGAGTGCGAGAGAGACTGAGTGCGAGAGAGACTGAGTGCGAGAGAGACTGAGTGCGAGAGAAAGACACACAGAGTGCGAGAGAGAGACACACAGAGTGCGAGAGAGAGACACACAGAGTCGAGAGACACACAGAGTGCAAGAGAGAGACACACAGAGTGCGAGAGAGAGACACACAGAGTGCGAGAGAGAGACACACAGAGTGCGAGAGAGACAGAGTGTGAGAGAGACAGAGTGCGAGAGAGACAGAGTGCGAGAGAGACAGAGCGCGAGAGAGACAGAGTGCGAGAGAGACAGAGTGAGAGAGAGACAGAGTGCGAGAGAGAGACAGTGCGAGAGTGCGAGAGTGAGAGAGACAGAGTGCGAGTGCGAGAGAGAGACAGAGTGCGAGAGAGAGAGAGACAGTGTGAGAGTCCGAGAGAAGCCAGAGTACGAGAGAGAGAGAGACAGAGTGAGAGTGCGAGAGAGAGACAGAATGCGAGAGAGAGCGAGAGTGTGAGAGAGAGAGACAGAGCGAGAGAGCGAGAGAGAGAGACAGGGTGCGAGAGAGAGACAGAGTGCGAGAGAGAGACTGAGTGCGAGAGACAGACAGAGTGCGAGAGAGAGACAGAGTGCGAGAGAGAGACAGAGTGCGCGAGAGAGACAGAGTGCGCGAGAGAGACAGAGTGCGCGAGAGAGACAGAGTGCGCGAGAGAGACAGAGTGCGAGAGAGAGACAGAGTGCGAGAGAGAGACAGAGTGCGAGAGAGAGACAGAGTGCGAGAGAGAGACAGAGTGCGAGAGAGAGACAGAGTGCGACTGCGAGAGAGAGACAGAGTGCGAGCGTGCGAGAGAGCGAGAGACAGAGTGCGAGAGTGCGAGAGAGCGAGAGACAGAGTGCGAGAGTGCGAGAGAGAGAGAGACAGAGTGCGAGAGAGTGTAAGAGTGCGAGAGAGAGAGACAGAGTGCGAGAGAGAGAGAGACAGAGTGCGAGAGAGAGAGAGACAGAGTTCGAGAGAGAGACAGAGTGCGAGAGAGAGACAGAGTGCGAGAGAGAGACAGAGTGCGAGAGAGAGACAGAGTGCGAGAGAGAGACAGAGTGCGAGAGAAAGAGACAGAGTGCGAGAGAAAGAGACAGAGTGCGTGAGAGAGAGACAGAGTGCGAGAGAGAGACAGAGTGCGAGAGAGAGACAGAGTGCGAGAGAGAGACAGAGTGCGAGAGAGAGAGACAGAGTGCGAGAGAGAGAGACAGAGTGCGAGAGAGAGGGACAGAGAGCGAGAGAGAGAGACAGAGTGCGAGAGAGAGACAGAGTGCGAGAGAGAGACAGAGTGCAAGAGAGAGACAGAGTGCGAGAGAGAGACAGAGTGCGAGAGAGAGACAAGGTGCGGGAGATAGACAGAGTGCGGGAGAGAGACAGAGTGCGGGAGAGAGACAGAGTGCAAGACTGCGAGAGAGACGGAGTGCGAATGCGAGAGAGAGAGACAGAGTGCGAGAGAGAGACAGAGTGCGAGTGCGAGAGAGAGACTGAGTGCGAGTGCGAGAGAGAGAGAGAGACAGTGCGAGAGTGCGAGAGACAGCCAGAGTGCAAAAGAGAGAGAGACAGAGTGAGAGTGCGAGAGAGAGACAGAATGCGAGAGAGAGCGAGAGTGTGAGAGAGAGAGACCGAGCAAGAGAGAGAGACAGGGTGAGAGTGCGAGAGAGAGACAGAATGCGAGAGAGAGCGCGAGAGTGTGAGAGAGACAAAGCGAGAGAGCGAGAGAGAGAGACAGGGTGAGAGTGCGAGAGAGATAGAGTGCGAGAGAGACAGAATGTGAGAGTGCGAGAGAGAGAGAGAGAGCAAGAGTGCGAGAGATAGAGAGAGCGAGAGCGAGAGAGAGCGCAAGAGTGCGAGAGAGAGACAGAGTGCGAGAGAGAGACAGAGTGCGAGAGAGAGACAGAGTGCGAGAGAGAGACAGAGTGCGAGAGAGACTGAGTGCGAGAGAAAGACACGCAGAGTACGAGAGAGAGACACACAGAGTGCGAGAGAGAGACACACAGAGTGCGAGAGAGAGACACATAGAGTGCGAGAGAGAGACACACAGAGTGCGAGAGAGAGACACACAGAGTGCGAGAGAGAGACACACAGAGTGCGAGAGAGACAGAGTGCGAGAGAGACAGAGTGCGAGAGAGACAGAGTTCGAGAGAGACAGAGTGCGAGAGTGCGAGAGAGAGACAGAGTGCGAGAGTGCGAGAGAGAGACAGAGTGCGAGAGAGAGAGAGTGTGAGAGAGAGCTAGAGTGCGAGAGAGACAGAGTGCGAGAGTGAGACAGAGTGCGAGAGTGAGACAGAGTGCGAGAGTGAGACACACAGAGTGAGACACACAGAGTGAGACACAGAGAGTGTGAGAGAGAGACAGAGTGCGAGTGCGAGAGAGAGAGAGACAGAGTGCGAGTGCGAGAGAGAGAGACAGAGTGCGAGTGCGAGAGAGCGAGAGACAGAATGCGAGAGTGCGAGAGAGAGAGTGCAAGAGTGCGACAGAGAGTGTGCAAGAGTGCAAGAGAGAGAGAGACAGAGTGCGAGAGAGAGAGAGACAGAGTGTGAGAGAGAGCGAGAGTGTGAGAGAGAGAGACAGAGCGAGAGAGCGAGAGAGAGAGACAGGGTGAGAGTGCGAGAGAGATAGAGTGCGAGAGAGACAGGTTGTGAGACTGCGAGAGAGAGAGAGACAGAGTGCGAGAGATAGAGAGAGTGAGAGCGAGAGCGGGAGAGAGCGCAAGAGTGCGAGAGACAGACAGAGTGCGAGAGACAGACAGAGTGCGAGAGTGACAGAGTGCGAGAGAGACAGAGTGCGAGAGAGACAGAGTGCGAGAGAGACAGAGTGCGAGAGAGACAGAGTGCGAGAGAGACAGAGTGCGAGAGTGAGACACACAGAGTGAGACACACAGATTGAGACACACAAAGTGTGAGAGAGAGACAGAGTGCGAGAGTGCGAGAGAGAGACAGAGTGCGAGAGTGCGAGAGAGAGACAGAGTGCGAGAGAGAGAGAGTGTGAGAGAGAGCTAGAGTGCGAGAGAGACAGAGTGTGAGAGTGCGAGAGAGAGAGAGCGAGAGTGAGAGAGAGCGCAATAGTCCGAGAGAGAGAGAGCGTGACAGAGAGACAGAGTGCAAGAGTGAGACAGAGTGCAAGAGTGAGACAGAGTGCGAGAGAGAGACAGAGTGCGAGAGAGAGACAGAGTGCGAGAGTGAGACAGAGTGCGAGAGTGAGACAGAGTGTGAGAGTGAGACACACAGAGTGAGACACACAGAGTGAGACACAGAGAGCGTGAGAGAGAGACAGAGTGCGAGAGGGAGACAGAGTGTGAGAGTGCGAGAGAGAGACAGAGTGCGAGTGCGAGAGAGAGAGACAGAGTGCGAGTGCGAGAGAGAGAGACATAGTGCGAGTGCGAGAGAGAGGGACAGAGTGCGAGTGCGAGAGAGCGAGAGACAGAATGCGAGAGTGCGAGAGTGCGAGAGAGAGAGTGCAAGAGTGCGACAGAGAGTGTGCAAGAGTGCAAGAGAGAGAGAGACAGAGTGCGAGAGAGTGCAAGAGTGCGAGAGAGAGAGACAGAGTGCGAGAGAGAGAGAGACAGAGTGCGAGAGAGAGAGAGACAGAGTTCGAGAGAGATACAGAGTGCGAGAGAGAGACAGAGTTCAAGAGAGAGACATAGTGCGAGAGAAAGAGACAGAGTGCGAAAGAGAGAGACAGAGTGCGAGAGTGCGAGAGAGAGACAGTGCAAGAGTGCGAGAGAGAGACAGTGCGAGAGTGCGAGAGAGAGACAGAGTGCGGGAGAGAGACAGAGTGCGGGAGAGAGACAGAGTGCGGGAGAGAGACAGAGTGCGGGAGAGAGACAGAGTGCGGGAGAGAGACAGAGAGAGACAGAGTGCGAATGCTAGAGAGAGAGACAGAGTGCAAGAGTGCGAGAGAGAGCGAGAGTGCGAGAGAGAGAGAGACAGAGCGAGAGTGCAAGAGAGAGAGAGACAGAGCAAGAGTGCGAGAGAGAGAGCGAGAGTGCGAGAGAGAGTGCAAGAGTGCGAAAGAGAGAGACAGAGTGCGAGAGTGCGAGAGAGAGACAGTGCAAGAGTGCGAGAGAGAGACAGTGCGAGAGTGCGAGAGAGAGACAGAGTGCGAGAGAGACAGAGTGCGAGAGAGAGGCAGAGTGCGAGAGAGAGACTGAGTGCGAAAGAGAGACTGAGTGCGAAAGAGAGACTGAGTGCGACTGAGAGACAGAGTGCGACTGAGAGACAGAGTGCGAGAGAGACAGAGTGCGAGAGAGACAGAGTGCGAGAGAGAGACAGAGTGCGAGAGAGACAGAGTGCGAGAGAGACAGAGTGCGAGAGAGACAGAGTGCGAGAGAGACAGAGTGCGAGAGAGAGACAGAGTGCGAGAGAGAGACAGAGTGCGAGAGAGAGACAGAGTGCGAGAGAGAGACAGAGTGCGAGAGAGAGACAGAGTGCGAGAGAGAGACAGAGTGCGAGAGAGAGACAGAGTGCGAGAGAGACTGAGTGCGAGAGAGACTGAGTGCGAGAGAAAGACACACAGAGTGCGAGAGAGAGACACACAGAGTGCGAGAGAGAGACACACAGAGTCGAGAGACACACAGAGTGCAAGAGAGAGACACACAGAGTGCGAGAGAGAGACACACAGAGTGCGAGAGAGAGACACACAGAGTGCGAGAGAGACAGAGTGTGAGAGAGACAGAGTGCGAGAGAGACAGAGTGCGAGAGAGACAGAGTGCGAGAGAGACAGAGTGCGAGAGAGACAGAGTGAGAGAGAGACAGAGTGCGAGAGAGAGACAGTGCGAGAGTGCGAGAGTGAGAGAGACAGAGTGCGAGTGCGAGAGAGAGACAGAGTGCGAGAGAGAGAGAGACAGTGTGAGAGTCCGAGAGAAGCCAGAGTACGAGAGAGAGAGAGACAGAGTGAGAGTGCGAGAGAGAGACAGAATGCGAGAGAGAGCGAGAGTGTGAGAGAGAGAGACAGAGCGAGAGAGCGAGAGAGAGAGACAGGGTGCGAGAGAGAGACAGAGTGCGAGAGAGAGACTGAGTGCGAGAGAGAGACAGAGTGCGCGAGAGAGACAGAGTGCGCGAGAGAGACAGAGTGCGCGAGAGAGACAGAGTGCGCGAGAGAGACAGAGTGCGCGAGAGAGACAGAGTGCGCGAGAGAGACAGAGTGCGAGAGAGAGACAGAGTGCGAGAGAGAGACAGAGTGCGAGAGAGAGACAGAGTGCGAGAGAGAGACAGAGTGCGAGAGAGAGACAGAGTGCGAGCGTGCGAGAGAGAGACAGAGTGCGAGCGTGCGAGAGAGCGAGAGACAGAGTGCGAGAGTGCGAGAGAGCGAGAGACAGAGTGCGAGAGTGCGAGAGAGAGAGAGACAGAGTGCGAGAGAGTGTAAGAGTGCGAGAGAGAGAGACAGAGTGCGAGAGAGAGAGAGACAGAGTGCGAGAGAGAGAGAGACAGAGTTCGAGAGAGAGACAGAGTGCGAGAGAGAGACAGAGTGCGAGAGAGAGACAGAGTGCGAGAGAGAGACAGAGTGCGAGAGAGAGACAGAGTGCGAGAGAGAGAGAGAGTGCGAGAGAGAGACAGAGTGCGAGAGAAAGAGACAGAGTGCGAGAGAAAGAGACAGAGTGCGTGAGAGAGAGACAGAGTGCGAGAGAGAGACAGAGTGCGAGAGAGAGACAGAGTGCGAGAGAGAGACAGAGTGCGAGAGAGAGAGACAGAGTGCGAGAGAGAGAGACAGAGTGCGAGAGAGAGGGACAGAGAGCGAGAGAGAGAGACAGAGTGCGAGAGAGAGACAGAGTGCGAGAGAGAGACAGAGTGCAAGAGAGAGACAGAGTGCGAGAGAGAGACAGAGTGCGAGAGAGAGACAAGGTGCGGGAGATAGACAGAGTGCGGGAGAGAGACAGAGTGCGGGAGAGAGACAGAGTGCAAGACTGCGAGAGAGACGGAGTGCGAATGCGAGAGAGAGAGACAGAGTGCGAGAGAGAGACAGAGTGCGAGTGCGAGAGAGAGACTGAGTGCGAGTGCGAGAGAGAGAGAGAGACAGTGCGAGAGTGCGAGAGACAGCCAGAGTGCAAAAGAGAGAGAGACAGAGTGAGAGTGCGAGAGAGAGACAGAATTCGAGAGAGAGCGAGAGTGTGAGAGAGAGAGACCGAGCAAGAGAGAGAGACAGGGTGAGAGTGCGAGAGAGAGACAGAATGCGAGAGAGAGCGCGAGAGTGTGAGAGAGACAAAGCGAGAGAGCGAGAGAGAGAGACAGGGTGAGAGTGCGAGAGAGATAGAGTGCGAGAGAGACAGAATGTGAGAGTGCGAGAGAGAGAGAGAGAGCAAGAGTGCGAGAGATAGAGAGAGCGAGAGCGAGAGAGAGCGCAAGAGTGCGAGAGAGAGACAGAGTGCGAGAGAGAGACAGAGTGCGAGAGAGAGACAGAGTGCGAGAGAGAGACAGAGTGCGAGAGAGACTGAGTGCGAGAGAAAGACACGCAGAGTACGAGAGAGAGACACACAGAGTGCGAGAGAGAGACACACAGAGTGCGAGAGAGAGACACATAGAGTGCGAGAGAGAGACACACAGAGTGCGAGAGAGAGACACACAGAGTGCGAGAGAGAGACACACAGAGTGCGAGAGAGACAGAGTGCGAGAGAGACAGAGTGCGAGAGAGACAGAGTTCGAGAGAGACAGAGTGCGAGAGTGCGAGAGAGAGACAGAGTGCGAGAGTGCGAGAGAGAGACAGAGTGCGAGAGAGAGAGAGTGTGAGAGAGAGCTAGAGTGCGAGAGAGACAGAGTGTGAGAGTGCGAGAGAGAGAGAGCGAGAGTGAGAGAGAGCGCAATAGTCCGAGAGAGAGAGAGCGTGACAGAGAGACAGAGTGCAAGAGTGAGACAGAGTGCAAGAGTGAGACAGAGTGCGAGAGAGAGACAGAGTGCGAGAGTGAGACAGAGTGCGAGAGTGAGACAGAGTGTGAGTGCGAGAGAGAGAGACAGAGTGCGAGTGCGAGAGAGAGAGACATAGTGCGAGTGCGAGAGAGAGGGACAGAGTGCGAGTGCGAGAGAGCGAGAGACAGAATGCGAGAGTGCGAGAGTGCGAGAGAGAGAGTGCAAGAGTGCGACAGAGAGTGTGCAAGAGTGCAAGAGAGAGAGAGACAGAGTGCGAGAGAGTGCAAGAGTGCGAGAGAGAGAGACAGAGTGCGAGAGAGAGAGAGACAGAGTGCGAGAGAGAGAGAGACAGAGTTCGAGAGAGATACAGAGTGCGAGAGAGAGACAGAGTTCAAGAGAGAGACATAGTGCGAGAGAAAGAGACAGAGTGCGAAAGAGAGAGACAGAGTGCGAGAGTGCGAGAGAGAGACAGTGCAAGAGTGCGAGAGAGAGACAGTGCGAGAGTGCGAGAGAGAGACAGAGTGCGGGAGAGAGACAGAGTGCGGGAGAGAGACAGAGTGCGGGAGAGAGACAGAGTGCGGGAGAGAGACAGAGTGCGGGAGAGAGACAGAGAGAGACAGAGTGCGAATACGAGAGAGTGAGACAGAGTGCAAGAGTGCGAGAGAGAGCGAGAGTGCGAGAGAGAGAGAGACAGAGCGAGAGTGCAAGAGAGAGAGAGACAGAGCAAGAGTGTGAGAGAGAGAGCGAGAGTGCGAGAGAGAGTGCAAGAGTGCGAAAGAGAGAGACAGAGTGCGAGAGTGCGAGAGAGAGACAGTGCAAGAGTGCGAGAGAGAGACAGTGCGAGAGTGCGAGAGAGAGACAGAGTGTGAGAGAGACAGAGTGCGAGAGAGACAGAGTGCGAGAGAGAGGCAGAGTGCGAGAGAGAGACAGAGTGCGAGAGACACATAAACAGAGTGCGAGAGAGACATAAACAGAGTGAGAGAGTGAGACAGAGTTCGGGAGAGAGACAGTGTTCGGGAGAGAGACAGAGTGCGAGAGAGACAGAGTGCGAGAGAGACAGAGTGCGGGAGAGACATAAACAGAGTGCGAGAGAGAGACAGAGTGCGGGAGAGAGACAGAGTGCGGGAGAGAGACAGAGTGCGAGTGCGAGAGAGCGAGAGACAGAATGCGAGAGTGCGAGAGAGAGAGTGCAAGAGTGCGACAGAGAGTGTGCAAGAGTGCAAGAGAGAGAGAGACAGAGTGCGATAGAGAGAGAGACAGAGTGTGAGAGAGAGCGAGAGTGTGAGAGAGAGAGACAGAGCGAGAGAGCGAGAGAGAGAGACAGGGTGAGAGTGCGAGAGAGAGAGATAGAGTGCGAGAGAGACAGGTTGTGAGACTGCGAGAGAGAGAGAGACAGAGTGCGAGAGATAGAGAGAGTGAGAGCGAGAGCGGGAGAGAGCGCAAGAGTGCGAGAGACAGACAGAGTGCGAGAGACAGACAGAGTGCGAGAGTGACAGAGTGCGAGAGAGACAGAGTGCGAGAGAGACAGAGTGCGAGAGAGACAGAGTGCGAGAGTGAGACACACAGAGTGAGACACACAGATTGAGACACACAAAGTGTGAGAGAGAGACAGAGTGCGAGAGTGCGAGAGAGAGACAGAGTGCGAGAGTGCGAGAGAGAGACAGAGTGCGAGAGAGAGAGAGTGTGAGAGAGAGCTAGAGTGCGAGAGAGACAGAGTGTGAGAGTGCGAGAGAGAGAGAGCGAGAGTGAGAGAGAGCGCAATAGTCCGAGAGAGAGAGAGCGTGACAGAGAGACAGAGTGCGAGAGTGAGACAGAGTGCGAGAGTGAGACAGAGTGTGAGAGTGAGACACACAGAGTGAGACACACAGAGTGAGACACAGAGAGCGTGAGAGAGAGACAGAGTGCGAGAGGGAGACAGAGTGTGAGAGTGCGAGAGAGAGACAGAGTGCGAGTGTGAGAGAGAGAGACAGAGTGCGAGTGCGAGAGAGAGAGACAGAGTGCGAGTGCGAGAGAGAGAGACATAGTGCGAGTGCGAGAGAGAGGGACAGAGTGCGAATGCGAGAGAGCGAGAGACAGAATGCGAGAGTGCGAGAGTGCGAGAGATAGAGTGCAAGAGTGCGACAGAGAGTGTGCAAGAGTGCAAGAGAGAGAGAGACAGAGTGCGAGAGAGTGCAAGAGTGCGAGAGAGAGAGACAGAGTGCGAGAGAGAGAGAGACAGAGTGCGAGAGAGAGAGAGACAGAGTTCGAGAGAGATACAGAGTGCGAGAGAGAGACAGAGTTCAAGAGAGAGACATAGTGCGAGAGAAAGAGACAGAGTGCGAAAGAGAGAGACAGAGTGCGAGAGTGCGAGAGAGAGACAGTGCAAGAGTGCGAGAGAGAGACAGTGCGAGAGTGCGAGAGAGAGACAGAGTGCGGGAGAGAGACAGAGTGCGGGAGAGAGACAGAGTGCGGGAGAGAGACAGAGTGCGGGAGAGAGACAGAGTGCGGGAGAGAGACAGAGTGCGGGAGAGAGACAGAGTGCGGGAGAGAGACAGAGTGCGGGAGAGAGACAGAGTGCGGGAGAGAGACAGAGAGAGACAGAGTGCGAATACGAGAGAGTGAGACAGAGTGCAAGAGTGCGAGAGAGAGCGAGAGTGCGAGAGAGAGAGAGACAGAGCGAGAGTGCAAGAGAGAGAGAGACAGAGCAAGAGTGTGAGAGAGAGAGCGAGAGTGCGAGAGAGAGTGCAAGAGTGCGAAAGAGAGAGACAGAGTGCGAGAGTGCGAGAGAGAGACAGTGCGAGAGTGCGAGAGAGAGACAGAGTGTGAGAGAGACAGAGTGCGAGAGAGACAGAGTGCGAGAGAGAGGCAGAGTGCGAGAGAGAGACAGAGTGCGAGAGACACATAAACAGAGTGCGAGAGAGACATAAACAGAGTGAGAGAGTGAGACAGAGTTCGGGAGAGAGACAGTGTTCGGGAGAGAGACAGAGTGCGAGAGAGACAGAGTGCGAGAGAGACAGAGTGCGGGAGAGACATAAACAGAGTGCGAGAGAGAGACAGAGTGCGGGAGAGAGACAGAGTGCGGGAGAGAGACAGAGTGCGGGAGAGAGACAGAGTGCGGGAGAGAGACAGAGTGCGGGAGAGAGACAGAGTGCGGGAGAGAGACAGAGTGCGGGAGAGAGACAGAGTGCGGGAGAGAGACAGAGTGCGGGAGAGAGACAGAGTGCGGGAGAGAGACAGAGTGCGGGAGAGAGACAGAGTGCGAGAGTGCGAGAGAGAGACAGTGCAAGAGTGCGAGAGAGAGACAGTGCGAGAGTGCGAGAGAGAGACAGAGTGCGAGAGAGACAGAGTGCGAGAGAGAGGCAGAGTGCGAGAGAGAGACTGAGTGCGAAAGAGAGACTGAGTGCGACTGAGAGACAGAGTGCGACTGAGAGACAGAGTGCGAGAGAGACAGAGTGCGAGAGAGACAGAGTGCGAGAGAGAGACAGAGTGCGAGAGAGACAGAGTGCGAGAGAGACAGAGTGCGAGAGAGACAGAGTGCGAGAGAGACAGAGTGCGAGAGAGAGACAGAGTGCGAGAGAGAGACAGAGTGCGAGAGAGAGACAGAGTGCGAGAGAGAGACAGAGTGCGAGAGAGAGACAGAGTGCGAGAGAGAGACAGAGTGCGAGAGAGACTGAGTGCGAGAGAGACTGAGTGCGAGAGAAAGACACACAGAGTGCGAGAGAGAGACACACAGAGTGCGAGAGAGAGACACACAGAGTCGAGAGACACACAGAGTGCAAGAGAGAGACACACAGAGTGCGAGAGAGAGACACACAGAGTGCGAGAGAGAGACACACAGAGTGCGAGAGAGACAGAGTGTGAGAGAGACAGAGTGCGAGAGAGACAGAGTGCGAGAGAGACAGAGTGCGAGAGAGACAGAGTGCGAGAGAGACAGAGTGCGAGAGAGACAGAGTGAGAGAGAGAGAGAGAGAGACAGGGTGCGAGAGAGAGACAGAGTGCGAGAGAGAGACTGAGTGCGAGAGAGAGACAGAGTGCGAGAGAGAGACAGAGTGCGCGAGAGAGACAGAGTGCGCGAGAGAGACAGAGTGCGCGAGAGAGACAGAGTGCGCGAGAGAGACAGAGTGCGCGAGAGAGACAGAGTGCGCGAGAGAGACAGAGTGCGAGAGAGAGACAGAGTGCGAGAGAGAGACAGAGTGCGAGAGAGAGACAGAGTGCGAGAGAGAGACAGAGTGCGAGCGTGCGAGAGAGAGACAGAGTGCGAGCGTGCGAGAGAGCGAGAGACAGAGTGCGAGAGTGCGAGAGAGCGAGAGACAGAGTGCGAGAGTGCGAGAGAGAGAGAGACAGAGTGCGAGAGAGTGTAAGAGTGCGAGAGAGAGAGACAGAGTGCGAGAGAGAGAGAGACAGAGTGCGAGAGAGAGAGAGACAGAGTTCGAGAGAGAGACAGAGTGCGAGAGAGAGACAGAGTGCGAGAGAGAGACAGAGTGCGAGAGAGAGACAGAGTGCGAGAGAAAGAGACAGAGTGCGAGAGAAAGAGACAGAGTGCGAGAGAAAGAGACAGAGTGCGTGAGAGAGAGACAGAGTGCGAGAGAGAGACAGAGTGCGAGAGAGAGACAGAGTGCGAGCGAGAGACAGATTGCGAGAGAGAGAGACAGAGTGCGAGAGAGAGAGACAGAGTGCGAGAGAGAGGGACAGAGAGCGAGAGAGAGAGACAGAGTGCGAGAGAGAGACAGAGTGCGAGAGAGAGACAGAGTGCAAGAGAGAGACAGAGTGCGAGAGAGAGACAGAGTGCGAGAGAGAGACAAGGTGCGGGAGATAGACAGAGTGCGGGAGAGAGACAGAGTGCGGGAGAGAGACAGAGTGCAAGACTGCGAGAGAGACGGAGTGCGAAGCGAGAGAGAGAGACAGAGTGCGAGAGAGAGACAGAGTGCGCGAGACAGACAGAGTGCGCGAGAGAGACAGAGTGCGCGAGAGAGACAGAGTGCGCGAGAGAGACAGAGTGCGCGAGAGAGACAGAGTGCGAGAGAGAGACAGAGTGCGAGAGAGAGACAGAGTGCGAGAGAGAGACAGAGTGCGAGAGAGAGACAGAGTGCGAGAGAGAGACAGAGTGCGAGCGTGCGAGAGAGAGACAGAGTGCGAGCGTGCGAGAGAGCGAGAGACAGAGTGCGAGAGTGCGAGAGAGCGAGAGACAGAGTGCGAGAGTGCGAGAGAGAGAGAGACAGAGTGCGAGAGAGTGTAAGAGTGCGAGAGAGAGAGACAGAGTGCGAGAGAGAGAGAGACAGAGTGCGAGAGAGAGAGAGACAGAGTTCGAGAGAGAGACAGAGTGCGAGAGAGAGACAGAGTGCGAGAGAGAGACAGAGTGCGAGAGAGAGACAGAGTGCGAGAGAGAGACAGAGTGCGAGAGAAAGAGACAGAGTGCGAGAGAAAGAGACAGAGTGCGTGAGAGAGAGACAGAGTGCGAGAGAGAGACAGAGTGCGAGAGAGAGACAGAGTGCGAGCGAGAGACAGAGTGCGAGAGAGAGAGACAGAGTGCGAGAGAGAGAGACAGAGTGCGAGAGAGAGGGACAGAGTGCGAGAGAGAGACAGAGTGCGAGAGAGAGACAGAGTGCAAGAGAGAGACAGAGTGCGAGAGAGAGACAGAGTGCGAGAGAGAGACAAGGTGCGGGAGATAGACAGAGTGCGGGAGAGAGACAGAGTGCGGGAGAGAGACAGAGTGCAAGACTGCGAGAGAGACGGAGTGCGAATGCGAGAGAGAGAGACAGAGTGCGAGAGAGAGACAGAGTGCGAGTGCGAGAGAGAGACTGAGTGCGAGTGCGAGAGAGAGAGAGAGACAGTGCGAGAGTGCGAGAGACAGCCAGAGTGCAAAAGAGAGAGAGACAGAGTGAGAGTGCGAGAGAGAGACAGAATGCGAGAGAGAGCGAGAGTGTGAGAGAGAGAGACCGAGCAAGAGAGAGAGACAGGGTGAGAGTGCGAGAGAGAGACAGAATGCGAGAGAGAGCGCGAGAGTGTGAGAGAGATAAAGCGAGAGAGCGAGAGAGAGAGACAGGGTGAGAGTGCGAGAGAGATAGAGTGCGAGAGAGACAGAATGTGAGAGTGCGAGAGAGAGAGAGAGAGCAAGAGTGCGAGAGATAGAGAGAGCGAGAGCGAGAGAGAGCGCAAGAGTGCGAGAGAGAGACAGAGTGCGAGAGAGAGACAGAGTGCGAGAGAGAGACAGAGTGCGAGAGAGAGACAGAGTGCGAGAGAGACTGAGTGCGAGAGAAAGACACGCAGAGTACGAGAGAGAGACACACAGAGTGCGAGAGAGAGACACACAGAGTGCGAGAGAGAGACACATAGAGTGCGAGAGAGAGACACACAGAGTGCGAGAGAGAGACACACAGAGTGCGAGAGAGAGACACACAGAGTGCGAGAGAGACAGAGTGCGAGAGAGACAGAGTGCGAGAGAGACAGAGTTCGAGAGAGACAGAGTGCGAGAGTGCGAGAGAGAGACAGAGTGCGAGAGTGCGAGAGAGAGACAGAGTGCGAGAGAGAGAGAGTGTGAGAGAGAGCTAGAGTGCGAGAGAGACAGAGTGCGAGAGTGAGACAGAGTGCGAGAGTGAGACAGAGTGCGAGAGTGAGACACACAGAGTGAGACACACAGAGTGAGACACAGAGAGCGTGAGAGAGAGACAGAGTGCGAGTGCGAGAGAGAGAGAGACAGAGTGCGAGTGCGAGAGAGAGAGACAGAGTGCGAGTGCGAGAGTGCGAGAGAGAGAGTGCAAGAGTGCGACAGAGAGTGTGCAAGAGTGCAAGAGAGAGAGAGACAGAGTGCGAGAGAGAGAGAGACAGAGTGTGAGAGAGAGCGAGAGTGTGAGAGAGAGAGACAGAGCGAGAGAGACAGACAGGGTGAGAGTGCGAGAGAGAGAGACAGAGTGCGGGAGAGACATAAACAGAGTGCGAGAGAGAGACAGAGTGCGGGAGAGAGACAGAGTGCGGGAGAGAGACAGAGTGCGGGAGAGAGACAGAGTGCGGGAGAGAGACAGAGTGCGGGAGAGAGACAGAGTGCGGGAGAGAGACAGAGTGCGGGAGAGAGACAGAGAGAGACAGAGTGCGAATGCTAGAGAGAGAGACAGAGTGCAAGAGTGCGAGAGAGAGCGAGAGTGCGAGAGAGAGAGAGACAGAGCGAGAGTGCAAGAGAGAGAGAGACAGAGCAAGAGTGCGAGAGAGAGAGCGAGAGTGCGAGAGAGAGTGCAAGAGTGCGAAAGAGAGAGACAGAGTGCGAGAGTGCGAGAGAGAGACAGTGCAAGAGTGCGAGAGAGAGACAGTGCGAGAGTGCGAGAGAGAGACAGAGTGCGAGAGAGACAGAGTGCGAGAGAGAGGCAGAGTGCGAGAGAGAGACTGAGTGCGAAAGAGAGACTGAGTGCGACTGAGAGACAGAGTGCGACTGAGAGACAGAGTGCGAGAGAGACAGAGTGCGAGAGAGACAGAGTGCGAGAGAGAGACAGAGTGCGAGAGAGACAGAGTGCGAGAGAGACAGAGTGCGAGAGAGACAGAGTGCGAGAGAGACAGAGTGCGAGAGAGAGACAGAGTGCGAGAGAGAGACAGAGTGCGAGAGAGAGACAGAGTGCGAGAGAGAGACAGAGTGCGAGAGAGAGACAGAGTGCGAGAGAGAGACAGAGTGCGAGAGAGACAGAGTGCGAGAGAGACTGAGTGCGAGAGAGACTGAGTGCGAGAGAAAGACACACAGAGTGCGAGAGAGAGACACACAGAGTGCGAGAGAGAGACACACAGAGTCGAGAGACACACAGAGTGCAAGAGAGAGACACACAGAGTGCGAGAGAGAGACACACAGAGTGCGAGAGAGAGACACACAGAGTGCGAGAGAGACAGAGTGTGAGAGAGACAGAGTGCGAGAGAGACAGAGTGCGAGAGAGACAGAGTGCGAGAGAGACAGAGTGCGAGAGAGACAGAGTGCGAGAGAGACAGAGTGCGAGAGAGACAGAGTGAGAGAGAGACAGAGTGCGAGAGAGAGACAGTGCGAGAGTGCGAGAGTGAGAGAGACAGAGTGCGAGTGCGAGAGAGAGACAGAGTGCGAGAGAGAGAGAGACAGTGTGAGAGTCCGAGAGAAGCCAGAGTACGAGAGAGAGAGAGACAGAGTGAGAGTGCGAGAGAGAGACAGAATGCGAGAGAGAGCGAGAGTGTGAGAGAGAGAGACAGAGCGAGAGAGCGAGAGAGAGAGACAGGGTGCGAGAGAGAGACAGAGTGCGAGAGAGAGACTGAGTGCGAGAGAGAGACAGAGTGCGAGAGAGAGACAGAGTGCGAGAGAGAGAGAGAGTGCGAGAGAAAGAGACAGAGTGCGAGAGAAAGAGACAGAGTGCGTGAGAGAGAGACAGAGTGCGAGAGAGAGACAGAGTGCGAGAGAGAGACAGAGTGCGAGAGAGAGACAGAGTGCGAGAGAGAGAGACAGAGTGCGAGAGAGAGAGACAGAGTGCGAGAGAGAGGGACAGAGAGCGAGAGAGAGAGACAGAGTGCGAGAGAGAGACAGAGTGCGAGAGAGAGACAGAGTGCAAGAGAGAGACAGAGTGCGAGAGAGAGACAGAGTGCGAGAGAGAGACAAGGTGCGGGAGATAGACAGAGTGCGGGAGAGAGACAGAGTGCGGGAGAGAGACAGAGTGCAAGACTGCGAGAGAGACGGAGTGCGAATGCGAGAGAGAGACAGAGTGCGAGAGAGAGACAGAGTGCGAGTGCGAGAGAGAGACTGAGTGCGAGTGCGAGAGAGAGAGAGAGACAGTGCGAGAGTGCGAGAGACAGCCAGAGTGCAAAAGAGAGAGAGACAGAGTGAGAGTGCGAGAGAGAGACAGAATGCGAGAGAGAGCGAGAGTGTGAGAGAGAGAGACCGAGCAAGAGAGAGAGACAGGGTGAGAGTGCGAGAGAGAGACAGAATGCGAGAGAGAGCGCGAGAGTGTGAGAGAGACAAAGCGAGAGAGAGAGACAGGGTGAGAGTGCGAGAGAGATAGAGTGCGAGAGAGACAGAATGTGAGAGTGCGAGAGAGAGAGAGAGAGCAAGAGTGCGAGAGATAGAGAGAGCGAGAGCGAGAGAGAGCGCAAGAGTGCGAGAGAGAGACAGAGTGCGAGAGAGAGACAGAGTGCGAGAGAGAGACAGAGTGCGAGAGAGAGACAGAGTGCGAGAGAGAGACAGAGTGCGAGAGAGACTGAGTGCGAGAGAAAGACACGCAGAGTACGAGAGAGAGACACACAGAGTGCGAGAGAGAGACACACAGAGTGCGAGAGAGAGACACACAGAGTGCGAGAGAGAGACACACAGAGTGCGAGAGAGACAGAGTGCGAGAGAGACAGAGTGCGAGAGAGACAGAGTTCGAGAGAGACAGAGTGCGAGAGTGCGAGAGAGAGACAGAGTGCGAGAGTGCGAGAGAGAGACAGAGTGCGAGAGAGAGAGAGTGTGAGAGAGAGCTAGAGTGCGAGAGAGACAGAGTGCGAGAGTGAGACAGAGTGCGAGAGTGAGACAGAGTGCGAGAGTGAGACACACAGAGTGAGACACACAGAGTGAGACACAGAGAGCGTGAGAGAGAGACAGAGTGCGAGTGCGAGAGAGAGAGAGACAGAGTGCGAGTGCGAGAGAGAGAGACAGAGTGCGAGTGCGAGAGAGCGAGAGACAGAATGCGAGAGTGCGAGAGAGAGAGTGCAAGAGTGCGACAGAGAGTGTGCAAGAGTGCAAGAGAGAGAGAGACAGAGTGCGAGAGAGAGAGAGACAGAGTGTGAGAGAGAGCGAGAGTGTGAGAGAGAGAGACAGAGCGAGAGAGCGAGAGAGAGAGACAGGGTGAGAGTGCGAGAGAGATAGAGTGCGAGAGAGACAGGTTGTGAGACTGCGAGAGAGAGAGAGACAGAGTGCGAGAGATAGAGAGAGTGAGAGCGAGAGCGGGAGAGAGCGCAAGAGTGCGAGAGACAGACAGAGTGCGAGAGACAGACAGAGTGCGAGAGTGACAGAGTGCGAGAGAGACAGAGTGCGAGAGAGACAGAGTGCGAGAGAGACAGAGTGCGAGAGAGACAGAGTGCGAGAGTGAGACACACAGAGTGAGACACACAGATTGAGACACACAAAGTGTGAGAGAGAGACAGAGTGCGAGAGTGCGAGAGAGAGACAGAGTGCGAGAGTGCGAGAGAGAGACAGAGTGCGAGAGAGAGAGAGTGTGAGAGAGAGCTAGAGTGCGAGAGAGACAGAGTGTGAGAGTGCGAGAGAGAGAGAGCGAGAGTGAGAGAGAGCGCAATAGTCCGAGAGAGAGAGAGCGTGACAGAGAGACAGAGTGCAAGAGTGAGACAGAGTGCAAGAGTGAGACAGAGTGCGAGAGAGAGACAGAGTGCGAGTGAGACAGAGTGCGAGAGTGAGACAGAGTGCGAGAGTGAGACAGAGTGTGAGAGTGAGACACACAGAGTGAGACACACAGAGTGAGACACAGAGAGCGTGAGAGAGAGACAGAGTGCGAGAGGGAGACAGAGTGTGAGAGTGCGAGAGAGAGACAGAGTGCGAGTGCGAGAGAGAGAGACAGAGTGCGAGTGCGAGAGAGAGAGACATAGTGCGAGTGCGAGAGAGAGGGACAGAGTGCGAGTGCGAGAGAGCGAGAGACAGAATGCGAGAGTGCGAGAGTGCGAGAGAGAGAGTGCAAGAGTGCGACAGAGAATGTGCAAGAGTGCAAGAGAGAGAGAGACAGAGTGCGAGAGTGTGCAAGAGTGCGAGAGAGAGAGACAGAGTGCGAGAGAGAGAGAGACAGAGTGCGAGAGAGAGAGAGACAGAGTTCGAGAGAGATACAGAGTGCGAGAGAGAGACAGAGTTCAAGAGAGAGACATAGTGCGAGAGAAAGAGACAGAGTGCGAAAGAGAGAGACAGAGTGCGAGAGTGCGAGAGAGAGACAGTGCGAGAGTGCGAGAGAGAGACAGTGCGAGAGTGCGAGAGAGAGACAGAGTGCGGGAGAGAGACAGAGTGCGGGAGAGAGACAGAGTGCGGGAGAGAGACAGAGTGCGGGAGAGAGACAGAGTGCGGGAGAGAGACAGAGTGCGGGAGAGAGACAGAGAGAGACAGAGTGCGAATACGAGAGAGTGAGACAGAGTGCAAGAGTGCGAGAGAGAGCGAGAGTGCGAGAGAGAGAGAGACAGAGCGAGAGTGCAAGAGAGAGAGAGACAGAGCAAGAGTGTGAGAGAGAGAGCGAGAGTGCGAGAGAGAGTGCAAGAGTGCGAAAGAGAGAGACAGAGTGCGAGAGTGCGAGAGAGAGACAGTGCAAGAGTGTGAGAGAGAGACAGTGCGAGAGTGCGAGAGAGAGACAGAGTGTGAGAGAGACAGAGTGCGAGAGAGACAGAGTGCGAGAGAGAGGCAGAGTGCGAGAGAGAGACAGAGTGCGAGAGACACATAAACAGAGTGCGAGAGAGACATAAACAGAGTGAGAGAGTGAGACAGAGTTCGGGAGAGAGACAGTGTTCGGGAGAGAGACAGAGTGCGAGAGAGACAGAGTGCGAGAGAGACAGAGTGCGGGAGAGACATAAACAGAGTGCGAGAGAGAGACAGAGTGCGGGAGAGAGACAGAGTGCGGGAGAGAGACAGAGTGCGAGTGCGAGAGAGCGAGAGACAGAATGCGAGAGTGCGAGAGAGAGAGTGCAAGAGTGCGACAGAGAGTGTGCAAGAGTGCAAGAGAGAGAGAGACAGAGTGCGATAGAGAGAGAGACAGAGTGTGAGAGAGAGCGAGAGTGTGAGAGAGAGAGACAGAGCGAGAGAGCGAGAGAGAGAGACAGGGTGAGAGTGCGAGAGAGAGAGATAGAGTGCGAGAGAGACAGGTTGTGAGACTGCGAGAGAGAGAGAGACAGAGTGCGAGAGATAGAGAGAGTGAGAGCGAGAGCGGGAGAGAGCGCAAGAGTGCGAGAGACAGACAGAGTGCGAGAGACAGACAGAGTGCGAGAGTGACAGAGTGCGAGAGAGACAGAGTGCGAGAGAGACAGAGTGCGAGAGAGACAGAGTGCGAGAGTGAGACACACAGAGTGAGACACACAGATTGAGACACACAAAGTGTGAGAGAGAGACAGAGTGCGAGAGTGCGAGAGAGAGACAGAGTGCGAGAGTGCGAGAGAGAGACAGAGTGCGAGAGAGAGTGTGAGAGAGAGCTAGAGTGCGAGAGAGACAGAGTGTGAGAGTGCGAGAGAGAGAGAGCGAGAGTGAGAGAGAGCGCAATAGTCCGAGAGAGAGAGAGCGTGACAGAGAGACAGAGTGCGAGAGTGAGACAGAGTGCGAGAGTGAGACAGAGTGTGAGAGTGAGACACACAGAGTGAGACACACAGAGTGAGACACAGAGAGCGTGAGAGAGAGACAGAGTGCGAGAGGGAGACAGAGTGTGAGAGTGCGAGAGAGAGACAGAGTGCGAGTGTGAGAGAGAGAGACAGAGTGCGAGTGCGAGAGAGAGAGACAGAGTGCGAGTGCGAGAGAGAGAGACATAGTGCGAGTGCGAGAGAGAGGGACAGAGTGCGAATGCGAGAGAGCGAGAGACAGAATGCGAGAGTGCGAGAGTGCGAGAGAGAGAGTGCAAGAGTGCGACAGAGAGTGTGCAAGAGTGCAAGAGAGAGAGAGACAGAGTGCGAGAGAGTGCAAGAGTGCGAGAGAGAGAGACAGAGTGCGAGAGAGAGAGAGACAGAGTGCGAGAGAGAGAGAGACAGAGTTCGAGAGAGATACAGAGTGCGAGAGAGAGACAGAGTTCAAGAGAGAGACATAGTGCGAGAGAAAGAGACAGAGTGCGAAAGAGAGAGACAGAGTGCGAGAGTGCGAGAGAGAGACAGTGCAAGAGTGCGAGAGAGAGACAGTGCGAGAGTGCGAGAGAGAGACAGAGTGCGGGAGAGAGACAGAGTGCGGGAGAGAGACAGAGTGCGGGAGAGAGACAGAGTGCGGGAGAGAGACAGAGTGCGGGAGAGAGACAGAGAGAGACAGAGTGCGAATACGAGAGAGTGAGACAGAGTGCAAGAGTGCGAGAGAGAGCGAGAGTGCGAGAGAGAGAGAGACAGAGCGAGAGTGCAAGAGAGAGAGAGACAGAGCAAGAGTGTGAGAGAGAGAGCGAGAGTGCGAGAGAGAGTGCAAGAGTGCGAAAGAGAGAGACAGAGTGCGAGAGTGCGAGAGAGAGACAGTGCAAGAGTGTGAGAGAGAGACAGTGCGAGAGTGCGAGAGAGAGACAGAGTGTGAGAGAGACAGAGTGCGAGAGAGACAGAGTGCGAGAGAGAGGCAGAGTGCGAGAGAGAGACAGAGTGCGAGAGACACATAAACAGAGTGCGAGAGAGACATAAACAGAGTGAGAGAGTGAGACAGAGTTCGGGAGAGAGACAGTGTTCGGGAGAGAGACAGAGTGCGAGAGAGACAGAGTGCGAGAGAGACAGAGTGCGGGAGAGACATAAACAGAGTGCGAGAGAGAGACAGAGTGCGGGAGAGAGACAGAGTGCGGGAGAGAGACAGAGTGCGAGTGCGAGAGAGCGAGAGACAGAATGCGAGAGTGCGAGAGAGAGAGTGCAAGAGTGCGACAGAGAGTGTGCAAGAGTGCAAGAGAGAGAGAGACAGAGTGCGATAGAGAGAGAGACAGAGTGTGAGAGAGAGCGAGAGTGTGAGAGAGAGAGACAGAGCGAGAGAGCGAGAGAGAGAGACAGGGTGAGAGTGCGAGAGAGAGAGATAGAGTGCGAGAGAGACAGGTTGTGAGACTGCGAGAGAGAGAGAGACAGAGTGCGAGAGATAGAGAGAGTGAGAGCGAGAGCGGGAGAGAGCGCAAGAGTGCGAGAGACAGACAGAGTGCGAGAGACAGACAGAGTGCGAGAGTGACAGAGTGCGAGAGAGACAGAGTGCGAGAGAGACAGAGTGCGAGAGAGACAGAGTGCGAGAGTGAGACACACAGAGTGAGACACACAGATTGAGACACACAAAGTGTGAGAGAGAGACAGAGTGCGAGAGTGCGAGAGAGAGACAGAGTGCGAGAGTGCGAGAGAGAGACAGAGTGCGAGAGAGAGTGTGAGAGAGAGCTAGAGTGCGAGAGAGACAGAGTGTGAGAGTGCGAGAGAGAGAGAGCGAGAGTGAGAGAGAGCGCAATAGTCCGAGAGAGAGAGAGCGTGACAGAGAGACAGAGTGCGAGAGTGAGACAGAGTGCGAGAGTGAGACAGAGTGTGAGAGTGAGACACACAGAGTGAGACACACAGAGTGAGACACAGAGAGCGTGAGAGAGAGACAGAGTGCGAGAGGGAGACAGAGTGTGAGAGTGCGAGAGAGAGACAGAGTGCGAGTGTGAGAGAGAGAGACAGAGTGCGAGTGCGAGAGAGAGAGACAGAGTGCGAGTGCGAGAGAGAGAGACATAGTGCGAGTGCGAGAGAGAGGGACAGAGTGCGAATGCGAGAGAGCGAGAGACAGAATGCGAGAGTGCGAGAGTGCGAGAGAGAGAGTGCAAGAGTGCGACAGAGAGTGTGCAAGAGTGCAAGAGAGAGAGAGACAGAGTGCGAGAGAGTGCAAGAGTGCGAGAGAGAGAGACAGAGTGCGAGAGAGAGAGAGACAGAGTGCGAGAGAGAGAGAGACAGAGTTCGAGAGAGATACAGAGTGCGAGAGAGAGACAGAGTTCAAGAGAGAGACATAGTGCGAGAGAAAGAGACAGAGTGCGAAAGAGAGAGACAGAGTGCGAGAGTGCGAGAGAGAGACAGTGCAAGAGTGCGAGAGAGAGACAGTGCGAGAGTGCGAGAGAGAGACAGAGTGCGGGAGAGAGACAGAGTGCGGGAGAGAGACAGAGTGCGGGAGAGAGACAGAGTGCGGGAGAGAGACAGAGTGCGGGAGAGAGACAGAGTGCGGGAGAGAGACAGAGTGCGGGAGAGAGACAGAGAGAGACAGAGTGCGAATACGAGAGAGTGAGACAGAGTGCAAGAGTGCGAGAGAGAGCGAGAGTGCGAGAGAGAGAGAGACAGAGCGAGAGTGCAAGAGAGAGAGAGACAGAGCAAGAGTGTGAGAGAGAGAGCGAGAGTGCGAGAGAGAGTGCAAGAGTGCGAAAGAGAGAGACAGAGTGCGAGAGTGCGAGAGAGAGACAGTGCGAGAGTGCGAGAGAGAGACAGAGTGTGAGAGAGACAGAGTGCGAGAGAGACAGAGTGCGAGAGAGAGGCAGAGTGCGAGAGAGAGACAGAGTGCGAGAGACACATAAACAGAGTGCGAGAGAGACATAAACAGAGTGAGAGAGTGAGACAGAGTTCGGGAGAGAGACAGTGTTCGGGAGAGAGACAGAGTGCGAGAGAGACAGAGTGCGAGAGAGACAGAGTGCGGGAGAGACATAAACAGAGTGCGAGAGAGAGACAGAGTGCGGGAGAGAGACAGAGTGCGGGAGAGAGACAGAGTGCGGGAGAGAGACAGAGTGCGGGAGAGAGACAGAGTGCGGGAGAGAGACAGAGTGCGGGAGAGAGACAGAGTGCGGGAGAGAGACAGAGTGCGGGAGAGAGACAGAGTGCGGGAGAGAGACAGAGTGCGGGAGAGAGACAGAGTGCGAGAGTGCGAGAGAGAGACAGTGCAAGAGTGCGAGAGAGAGACAGTGCGAGAGTGCGAGAGAGAGACAGAGTGCGAGAGAGACAGAGTGCGAGAGAGAGGCAGAGTGCGAGAGAGAGACTGAGTGCGAAAGAGAGACTGAGTGCGACTGAGAGACAGAGTGCGACTGAGAGACAGAGTGCGAGAGAGACAGAGTGCGAGAGAGACAGAGTGCGAGAGAGAGACAGAGTGCGAGAGAGACAGAGTGCGAGAGAGACAGAGTGCGAGAGAGACAGAGTGCGAGAGAGACAGAGTGCGAGAGAGAGACAGAGTGCGAGAGAGAGACAGAGTGCGAGAGAGAGACAGAGTGCGAGAGAGAGACAGAGTGAGAGAGAGAGACAGAGTGCGAGAGAGAGACAGAGTGCGAGAGAGAGACAGAGTGCGAGAGAGACTGAGTGCGAGAGAGACTGAGTGCGAGAGAAAGACACACACAGTGCGAGAGAGAGACACACAGAGTGCGAGAGAGAGACACACAGAGTCGAGAGACACACAGAGGGCAAGAGAGAGACACACAGAGTGCGAGAGAGAGACACACAGAGTGCGAGAGAGAGACACACAGAGTGCGAGAGAGACAGAGTGTGAGAGAGACAGAGTGCGAGAGAGACAGAGTGCGAGAGAGACAGAGTGCGAGAGAGACAGAGTGCGAGAGAGACAGAGTGCGAGAGAGACAGAGTGAGAGAGAGACAGAGTGCGAGAGAGAGACAGTGCG